>NC_053024.1:616651345-616900651 GCF_003073215.2 Triticum urartu
CAAGCTTGAGCAATGCTTTCTCCTTCGCAAGGCCAAAAATTATATATGTAATTGCGATCATGATGAACAAGATGCATAGGATAAAACTTCTGATGAAATTCCAATTTCAATCGTTTGTAATTCCAAGACCCCATATCATCACATAGCCTATACCATGTAGATGCATCTCCCTTCAAAGATAAAGGGAAGAGCTTCTTCTTAACAACATCTCTGGGTACACCTGCAAGCTTAAATAGTCCACAAACTTCATCCACATATATTAGATGCTCATCAGGATGTTTTGTTCCATCTCCTAAAAAGGGATTAGCTAGCAGTTTTTCTATCATACCTGAAGGAATTTCAAAGCAGTCATTTTCATTTTCAGTAGGTTCAGTAGGTTGAGGAGAAACTCTTTGCTCTACTAGTCGGGGTGAAGATACCCCGAACAAGCCCCTCAGAGGATTACTTTCCATAATAACAAGTGACAGTAAATTTTAGCACACTATATAAATTTTTCCTTACCAAAGGCGCTTCATTCCCCGGCAACGGCGCCAGAAAAGAGTATTGATGACCCACAAGTATAGGGGATCTATCATAGTCCTTTCGATAAGTAAGAGTGTCGAACCCAACAAGGAGCAGAAGGAAATGATAAGCGGTTTCCAGCAAGGTATTCTCTGCAAGTACTGAAATAAGTGGTAACAAATAGTTTTGTGATAGGATAATTTGTAACGAGCAACAAGTAACAAAAGTAAATAAAGTGCAACAAGGTGGCCCAATCCTTTTTGTAGCAAAGGACAAGCCTGGACAAACTCTTATATAGAGAAAAGCGCTCCCGAGGACACATGGGAATATCGTCAAGCTAGTTTTCATCACGCTCATATGATTCGCGTTCGGTACTTTGATAATTTGGTATGTGGGTGGACCGGTGCTTGGGTGCTGCCCTTACTTGTACAAGCATCCCACTTATGATTAACCTCTATTGCAAGCATCCGCAACTACAACAAAATTATTAAGGCAAACCTAACCATAGCATGAAACATATGGATCCAAATCAGCCCCTTACGAAGCAACGCATAAACTATGGTTTAAGCTTCTATCACTCTAGCAACCCATCATCTACTTATTACTCCCCAATGCCTTCCTGTAGGCCCAAACAATGGTGAAGTGTCATGTAGTCGACGTTCACATAAAACCACTAGAGGAGAGACAACATACATCTCATCAAAACATCGAACGAATACCAAATTCACATGACTACTAATAGGAATACTTCTCCCATGTTCTCAGGAACAAAAGTAACTACTCACAAAGCATAAACATGTTCATAATCAGAGGGGTATTAATATGCATATAGGATCTGAACATATGATCTTCCACCAATTAAACCAACTAGCATCAACTACAAGGAGTAATTAACACTACTAGCAACCTACCAGCACCAATCCCGGACTTGGAGACAAGAATTGGATACAAGAGATGAACTAGGGTTTTGAGAGGAGATGGTGCTGATGAAGATGTTGATGGAGATTGCCCTCTCCCGATGAGAGGAGCATTGGTGATGACGATGGCGATGATTTCCCCCTCCGGGAGGGAAGTTTCCCCGGCAGAACAGCTCCGCCAGAGCCCTAGATTGGTTCCGGCTCGTGGCGGCGGAGTTTCATTCGAGAAGATGGTTTCTTATTTGTTTTCCCATCGAAAGACTTCATATAGCAAAAGATGGTCACCGGAGGGCCACCAGGGGGCCCACGAGGTAGGGGCGCGCCCCCACCCTCGTGGGCAGGGTGTGGCCCCCCTGGTGAAGTTCTTGCTCTCAGTATTTTTTATATATTTGGAAAACGTCTTCCGTGGAGTTTCAGGACTTTTGGAGCTGTGAAGAATAGGTCTCTAATATTTGCTCCTTTTCCAGCCCAGAATCCCAGCTGCCGGCATTCTCCCTCTTTATGCAAACCTTGTAAAATAAGAGAGAATAGGCATAAGTATTGTGACATAATGTGTAATAACAGCCCATAATGCAATAAATATCGATATAAAAGCATGATGCAAAATGGACGTATCAATCGGTATTATGAGTTTATGTGTTTTGATGTACTGAAGGTAGTTCGGGGTCCCGGATGTGATCACGGACATGAGGAGGAGACTCGAAATGGTCGAGACATGAAGATTGATATATTGGAAGGTTATGTTTGGACACCAGAATGGTTTCGGATGAGTTCGGGCATTTACCGGAGTACCAGGAGGTTACCGGAACCCCCCGGGGGCTTAATGTGCCTACATGGGCTTTAGTGGAAGAGAGAGGAGAAGGCCAAGAGGAGGGGCGCGCCCCCCAAGCCCAATCTGAATTGGGAGGGGGTTGGCCCCCCTTTCATTCCTCCCCTCTCTCCCTTCCTTCCCCCTCCTAGTAGGACTAGGAAAGGGGGGGACCTACTCCTAGTAGGATTAGGATTCCCCCCTTGGGGGCGCGCCCAAGGTGGCTGGCCGGCCCCCTCGTACTCCTCTTTATATACGGGTGACAGGGCACCCCATAGACACACAATTTGATTGTTTAGCCATGTGCGGTGCCCCCTCCACATAATTCCACCTCAGTCATATTGTTGTAGTGCTTAGGCGAAGCCCTGCGTCGGTAACTTCATCATCACCATCATCACGCCGTCATGCTAACGAAACTCACCCTCGGCCTCAACGGGATCAAGAGTATGAGGGACGTCACCGAGCTGAACGTGTGCAGATCGCGGAGGTTCCATGCATTCGGTACTTGATTGGGTGGATCGCAAAGACGTTCGACTACATCAACCGCGTTTCATAACGCTTCCGCTTTCGGTCTACGAGGGTACGTAGACATACTCTCCCCCTCTCGTTGCTATGCATCTCCTAGATAGATCTTGCATGATCGTAGGATTTTTTTTTTTGAAATACTGTGTTCCCAACAATGGCATCCGAGCCAGGTCTATGCGTAGATGTTATATGCACAAGTAGAACACAAAGGAGTTGCGGGCGTGAGTATATACATATTGCTTTCTGTCACTAGTTGATTCTTGATTCAGCGGTATTGTTGGATGAAGTGGCTCAGACCGACATTACGCGTACGCTTACGCGAGACTGGTTCTACTGACGTGCTTCACACACAGGTGGCTAGTGGGTGTCTGTTTCTCCAACTTTAGTTGAATCGGTTTCAATGAACAGGGTTCTTTCTGAAGATCAAAAACAATCACTATACTATGTTGCGGTTTTTTATGCGTAGGTAAGAACGGTTCTTGCTAGAAGCCCGTAGCAGCCATGCAAAACTTGCAACAACAAAGTAGAGGACGTCTAACTTGTTTTTGCACGGCACGTTGTGATGTGATATGGTCAAGACGTGATTATATAATTGTTGTATGAGATGATCATATTTTGTAACACAGTTATCGGCAACTGGCAGGAGCCATATGGTTGTCTCTTTATTGTATGAAATGCAATCGCCATGTAATTGCTTTACTTTATCACTAAGCGGTAGCGATAGTCGTGGAAGCAATAGTTGGCGAGACGACAACGATGCTTTGATGGAGATCAAGGTGTCAAGCTAGTGACGATGGTGATCATGATGGTGCTTTGGAGATGGAGATCAAAAGGCACAAGATGATGATGGCCATATCATATCACTTATTTTGATTGTATGTGATGTTTATCCTTTATGCATCTTATTTTGCTTAGTACGACGGTTGCATTATAAGATGATCTCTCACTAAATTTCAAGGTATAAGTGTTCTCCCTGATTATGCACCGTTGCTACAGTTCTTCGTGCTGAGCCACCATGTGATGATCGGGTGTGATAAGCTCTACGTTCACATACAACGGGTGCAAGCCACTTTTGTACATGCAGAATACTCAGGTTAAACTTGACGAGCCTAGCATATGCAAATATGGCCTCGAAACACTGAGACCGAAAGGTCGAGAGTGAATCACATAGTAGATATGATTGCTACCTCTTGAGCACTGCGCTGGATTTCCTCGAAGAGGAGAGGATGATGCAGCAAAGTAGCGTAAGTATTTCCCTTAGTTTTTGAGAACCAAGGTATCAATCCAGTGGGAGGCTACGCTCGAGTCCCTCGTACCTACACAAAAACAATAGCTCAACGCAACCAACGCGCTTAGGGGTTGTCAATCCCTTCACGGTCACTTACGAAAGTGAGATCCGATAGAGATGATAAATAATATTTTTGGTATTTTTGGTATAGAGATGCAAAGTAAAAAGTAAAAGGCAAAGTAAAAAAGCAAAGCAATAATAAAGTGATGGAGATTGATATGATGAGAAAGAGACCCGGGGGCCATAGGTTTCACTAGTGGCTTCTCTCAAGAGCATAAGTATTCTACGGTGGGTGAACAAATTACTATTGAGCAATTGACAGAATTGAGCATAATTATGAGAATATCTAGGTATGATCATGTATATAGGCATCACGTCCGAGACAAGTAGACCGACTCCTGCCTGCATCTACTACTATTACTCCACTCATCGACCGCTATCCAGCATGCATCTAGAGTATTAAGTTAAAAACAGAGTAACGCCTTAAGCAAGATGACATGATGTAGAGGGATAGTTTCATTCCATATGATAAAAACCTCATCTTGTTATCCTCGATGGCAACAATACAATACGTGCCTTGCTGCCCCTTCTGTCACTTGGAAAGGACACCACAAGATTGAACCCAAAGCTAAGCACTTCTCCCATGGCAAGAACAACCAATCTAGTAGGCCAAACCAAACTGATAATTCGAAGAGACTTGCAAAGATAACCAATCATACATAAAATAATTCAGAGAAGATTCAAATATTATTCATAGATAGACTTGATCATAAACCCACAATTCATCGGTCTCAACAAACACACCGCAAAAAGAAGATTACATCGAATAGATCTCCACGAGAGAGGGGGAGAACATTGTATTGAGATCCAAAAAGAGAGAAGAAGCCATCTAGCTACTAACTATGGACCCGTAGGTCTGAAGTAAAATACTCACACTTCATCGGAGGGGCTTGGATGAGGATGTAGAAGCCCTCCGTGATCGATGCCCCCTCCGGCGGAGCTCCGGAACAGGCCCCAAGATGGGATCTCGTGGATACAGAAAGTTGCGGTAGTGGAATTAGGTTTTTGGCTCCGTATCTGATCGTTTGGGGATACGTGGATATATATGGGAGGAAAAGTACGTCGGTGGGGCTTCGAGGGGCCCACAAGGCAGGGGGCGCCCTCCACCCTCGTGACTGCCTCGTGGATTTCTTGACGGAGG
Organism: Triticum urartu; assembly: GCF_003073215.2. Taxonomy (NCBI): domain Eukaryota; kingdom Viridiplantae; phylum Streptophyta; class Magnoliopsida; order Poales; family Poaceae; genus Triticum; species Triticum urartu. The sequence continues at coordinate 616,656,586 of NC_053024.1, forward strand.
GTCGAAGTCTCCTGGGTCTTATCTGATGAGAAAATCATGTTTCTGAAGGTTTCATTCTGTTTGGACTCCGTTTGATATTCCTTTTCTTCGAAAACCTAAAACAGGCAAAAATCAGCAATTCTGGGCTGGGCCTCCGGTTAATAGGTTAGTCCCAAAAATAATATAAAAGTGGATAATAAAGCCCAATAATGTCCAAAACAGTAGATAATATAGCATGGAGCAATCAAAAATTATAGATACGTTGGAGACGTATCAAGCATCCCCAAGCTTAATTCCTGCTCGTCCCCGAGTAGGTAAATGATAAAAACAGAATTTTTGATGCGAAGTGCTACTTGGCATAATTTCAATGTGAATCTTCTTAATTGTGGTATGAATATTCAGATCCAAAAGATTCAATACAAAAGTTCATGTTGACATAAAAATAATAATACTTCAAGCATACTAACAAAGCAATTATGTCTTCTCAAAATAACATGGCCAAATAAAGCTATCCCTACAAAATCATATAGTCTGGCTATGCTCTATCTTCACCACACAAAGTATTTAAATCATGCACAACCCCGATGACAAGCCAAGCAATTGTTTCATACTTTTGACATTTTCAAAACTTTTTCGATCTTCACGCAATACATGAGCGTGAGCCATGGATATAGCACTATATGTGGAATAGAATGGTGGTTGTGGAGAAGACAAAAAGAGGAGAAGATAGTCTCACATCAACTAGGCGTATCAACGAGCTATGGAGATGCCCATCAATAGATATCAATGTGAGTGAGTAGGGATTGCCATGCAACGGATGCACTAGAGCTATAAGTATATGAAAGCTCAACAAAAGAAACTAAGTGGGTGTGCATCCAATTCGCTTGCTCACGAAGACCTAGGGCATTTTGAGGAAGCCCATCATTGGAATATACAAGCCAAGTTCTATAATGAAAAATTCCCACTAGTATATGAAAGTGACAGAATGAGAGACTCTCTATCATGAAGATCATAGTGCTAGTTTGAAGCACAAGTGTGGTAAAAGTATAGTAACATTGTCCCTTCTCTCTTTCTCTCTCTTTTTTTGTTTGGGCCTTCTCTTTTTTTATGGCCTCTTTTTTCGTCTGGAGTCTCATCCCGACTTGTGGGGGAATCATAGTCTCCATCATCCTTTCCTCACTTGGGACAATGCTCTAAAAATGATGATAATCACACTTTTTATTTTTCTTACAACTCAACAATTACAACTCAATACTTAGAACAAAATATGACTCTATATGAATGCCTCCGGCGGTGTACCGGGATATGCAATGAATCAAGAGTGACATGTATGAAAGAATTATGAACGGTGGCTTTGCCACAAATATGATATCAACTATATGATCATGCTAGCAATATGAAAATGATGGAGCGTGTCATAATGAACAGAACGGTGGAAAGTTGCATGGCAATATATCTCGGAATGGCTATGGAAATGCCATGATAGGTAGGTATGGTGGCTGTTTTGAGGAAGGCATTTGGTGGGTGTATGATACCGGCGAAAAGTGCGCGGTATTAGAGAGGCTAGCGATGGTGGAAGGAAGGAAAGTGCGTATAATCCATGGACTCAACATTACTCATAAAGAACTCATATACTTATTGCAAAAATCTAGAAGTTATCAAAGCAAAGTATTACACGCATGCTCCTAGCTAGATAGATTGGTAGGAAAAGACCATCGCTCGTCCCCGACCGCCACTCATAAGGAAGACAATCAATAAATAAATCATGCTCCGACTTCATCACATAACGGTTCACCATATGTGCATGATACGGGAGTCACAAACTTTAACACAAGCATTTATCAAATTAACAACTACTCAACTAGCATGACTCTAATATCACCGTCCTCGTATCTCAAAACAATTATCAAGCATCAATTTTTTTCTTAGTATTCAACGCACTCAAAAGAAAGTTTTACAAATCTTGAATACCAAGCATATTATTATTAAGAAAATTACCATGCTATTAAGACTCTCAAAATAATCTAAGTGAAGCATGAGAGATCAATAGTTTCTATAAAACAAATCCACCACCGTGCTCTAAAAGAAATAAGTGAAGCGCTAGAGCAAAACTATAGAGCTCAAAAGATATAAGTGAAGCACATAGAGTATTCTATCAAATTCAAAATTATGTATGGCTCTCTCAAAAGATGTGTACAGCAAGGATGATTGTGGTAAACTAACAAGCAAATACTCAAATCATAAAAGACGCTCCAAGCAAAACACATATCATGTGGTGAATAAAAATATAGCTCCAAGTAAAGTTACCGATAGAAGTAGACGAAAGAGGGGATACCTTCCGGGGCATCCCCAAGCTTTAGCTTTTAGGTATCCTTAGATTATCTTGGGGGTTCCATGGGCATCCTCAAGCTTAGGCTCTTGCCACTCCTTGTTCCATAATCCATCAAATCTTTACCCAAAACTTGAAAACATCACAACACAAAACTTAAAGTGGAAAACTCATGTGCTCCGTTAGCGAAAGAAAACAAAAGACCACTTCAAGGTACTGTAATGAACTCATTATTTATTTATATGGTTGTTAAACCTAATGTATTCCAACTTCTCTATGGATTATAAACTATTTTACTAGCCATAGATTCATCAAAATAAGCAAACAACACACGAAAAACAGAATCTGTCAAAAACATAACAGTCTGTAGTAATCTGTAGCTAGCGCAAGATCTGGAACCCCAAAAATTCTAAAATAAATTTCTGGACGTGCGGAATTTATATATTAATCATCTGCAAAAAGAATTGACTAAATATCACTTTCCAAATAAAAATGACAGCAGTTCTCGTGAGCGCTAAAGTTTCTGTTTTTTACAGCAAGTTCAACAAGACTTTCCCCAAGTCTTCCCAACGGTTCTACTTGGCACAAACACTAATTAAACACAAAAAACACAAACAAAAAAGAGGCTAAATAATTTATTTATTACTAAACAGGAGCAAAAAGCAAGGAATAAAAATAAAATTGGGTTGCCTCCCAACAAGCGCTATTGTTTAACGCCCCTAGCTAGGCATAACAAGCAAGAATAGATCTAGGTATTGCCATCTTTGGTAGGCAATCCATAAGTGGCTCTCATGATAGATTCATATGGTAATTTTATTTTCTTTCTAGGGAAGTGTTCCATGCCCTTTTTTAATGGAAATTGAAATCTAATATTCCCTTCCTTCATATCAATAATTGCACCAACCGTTCTAAGGAAAGGTCTACCGAAAATAATAGGGCAAGAAGGATTGCAATCTATATCAAGAACGATAAAATATATGGGCAGATAATTACTATTTGCAACAATAAGAACATAATTAATTCTTCCCATAGGTTTCTTAATAGTGGAATCCGCAAGATGCAAGTTTAGAGAGCAATCATCAAAATTACGAAAATCTAGCAAATCACACAAAGTTTTGGGAATAGTAGAGACACTAGCACCCAAATCACACAAAGCATAAAACTCATGACCTTTAATTTTAATTTTAATAGTAGCTTCCCAGTCATCATAAAGTTTTCTAGGGATAGAAACTTCCAATTCAAGTTTTTCTTCATAAGATTGCATCAAGGCATCAACGCTATATTTAGTAAACACTTTATTTTGACTATAAGCGTGAGGAGAATTTAGCACGGATTGCAACAAGGAAATACAATCAATCAAAGAGCAATTTTCATAGTTAAATTACCTGAAATCCATAATGGTGGGTTTAGCAACATCTAGGGTTTTAATTTCTTCAATCCCACTTTTATCAAATTTAGCATCAAGATCAAAAGATTCAGAATTCTTAGAACGCCTTCTAGGTAAAGGTGGATCATATTCAGTCCCATCATTATCAAGATTAATATTGCAAAACAAAGTTTTAATAGGGGACACATCAATAACTTCTAGATCTTCATCATTATTTTCATAGGAACTAGAAGAACACGCTTTTATAAAGGCATCTTTCTTAGCACGCATCCTAGCGGTTCTTTCTTTGCACTCGTCAATGGAAATTCTCATGGCTTTGAGAGACTCATTGATATCATGCTTAGGTGGAATAGATCTAAGTTTCAAAGAATCGACATCAAGAGCAATTCTATCAACGTTCCTAGCCAAATCATCAATCTTAAGCAATTTTTATTCAATCATAGCATTAAAATTCTTTTGCGAAGAAATAAATTATTTAATAATAGATTCAAAATCAGAGGGCATCTTATTATAATTTCCTTAAGAATTGTTGTAGGAATTACCATAATTATTAGAGGGATTACTAGGATAAGGCCTAGGATTGAAATTTCCTCTATACGCGTTGTTACCAAAATTGTTCCTACCAACAAAATTCACATCCATAGATTCATTATTATTCTCAATCAAAGTAGACAAGGGCACATCATTAGGATCATAAGAAACACTCTTATTAGCAAATAATTTCATAAGTTCATCCATCTTTCCACTCAAAACATTAATTTATTCTATCGCATGCACCTTTTTATTAGTAGATCTTTTAGTATGCCATTGAGAATAATTAACCATAATATTATCTAGGAGTTTAGTAGTTTCTCCTAAAGTGATTTCCATAAAAGTGCCTCCCGCGGCCGAATCTAAAAGATTTCTAGAAGCAAAATTCAATCCGGCATAAAATTTTTGTATAATCATCCACAAATTCAAACCATGAGTAGGGCAATTACGTATCATTAATTTCATTCTCTCCCAAGCTTGTGCAACATGTTCATGATCAAGTTGTTTAAAATTCATAATATCGTTTCCAAGAGAGATGATCTTATCGGGAGGAAAATACTTAGAGATAAAAGCATCTTTGCACTTGTTCCATGAATCAATACTATTTTTAGGCAAAGATGAAAACCAAGCTTTAGCACGATCTCTAAGCGAAAAAGGAAATAGCTTCAATTTAACAATATCATTATCGACATCTTTCTTCTTTTGCATGTCACACAAATCAATGAAGCTATTAAGATGGGTAGCGGCATCTTCACTAGGAAGGCCGGAGAATGGATCTTTCATGACAAGATTCAGCAAAGCAGCATTAATTTCACAAGATTCGGCATCGGTAAGAGGAGAAATCAGAGTGCTAAGGAAATTATTATTGTTGGTATTGGTGAAGTCACACAATTTAGTATTATCTTGAGCCATCGCGACAAGCAAGCAAACTAACACACCAGCAAACAAAAAGGCAAACGGGCAAAAAGAGGCAAACAGAGAAAGAGAGGGAGGATAGAGAGAGAGAGGGCGAATAAAACGGCAAGGGTGAATTGGGGGAGAGGAAAACGAGAGGCAAATGGAAAATAATGTAATGCGGGAGATAGGGATTGTGATGGGTACTTGGTATGTTGACTTTTGCGCAGACTCCCCGGCAACGGTGCCAGAAATTCTTCTTGCTACCTCTTGAGCACTGCGTTGGATTTCCCTGAAGAGGAGAGGATGATGCAGCAAAGTAGCGTAAGTATTTCCCTCAGTTTTTGAGAACCAAGGTATCAATCCAGTAGGAGGCTACGCGCGAGTCCCTCGTACCTACACAAAAATAATAGCTCAACGCAACCAACGCGCTTAGGGGTTGTCAATCCCTTCACGGTCACTTACGAAAGTGAGATCTGATAGAGATGATAAATAATATTTTTGGTATTTTTGGTATAGAGATGCAAAGTAAAAAGTAAAAGGCAAAGTAAAAAAGCAAAGCAATAATAAAGTGATGGAGATTGATATGATGAGAAAGAGACCCGGGGGCTAGTTTTCACTAGTGGCTTCTCTCAAGAGCATAAGTATTCTACGGTGGGTGAACAAATTACTGTTGAGCAATTGACAGAATTGAGCATAATTATGAGAATATCTAGGTGTGATCATGTATATAGGCATCACGTCCGAGACAAGTAGACCGACTCCTGCCTGCATCTACTACTATTACTCCACTCATCGACCGCTATCCAGCATGCATCTAGAGTATTAAGTTAAAAACAGAGTAACACCTTAAGCAAGATGACATGATGTAGAGGGATAGTTTCATGCAATATGATAAAAAAACCATCTTCTTATCCTCGATGGCAACAATACAATACGTGCCTTGTTGTCCCTTCTGTCACTGGGAAAGGACACCGCAAGATTGAACCCAAAGCTAAGCACTTCTCCCATGGCAAGAACAACCAATCTAGTAGGCCAAACCAAACTGATAATTCGAAGAGACTTGCAAAGATAACCAATCATACATAAAATAATTCAGAGAAGATTCAAATATTATTCATAGATAGACTTGATCATAAACCCACAATTCATCGGTCTCAACAAACACACCGCAAAAAGAAGATTACATCGAATAGATCTCCACGAGAGAGGGGAGAACATTGTATTGAGATCCAAAAAGAGAGAAGAAGCCATCTAGCTACTAACTATGGACCCGTAGGTCTGAAGTAAACTACTCACACTTCATCGGAGGGGCTTGGATGATGATGTAGAAGCCCTCCATGATCGATGCCCCCTCCGGCGGAGCTCCGGAATAGGCGCCAAGATGGGATCTCATGGATACAGAAAGTTGCGGCGGTGGAATTAGGTTTTTGGCTCCGTATCTGATCGTTTAGGGATACGTGGATATATATGGGAGGAAGAAGTACGTCGGTGGAGCTTCGAGGGGCCCATGAGGTAGGGGGCGCGCCCTAGGGGGGCACCCTCCACCCTCGTGACCGCCTCGTGGCTTTCTTGACGGAGGGTCCAAGTCTCCTGGGTCTTATCTAATGAGAAAATCACGTTTCCAAAGGTTTCATTCCGTTTGGACTCCGTTTGATATTCCTTTTCTTCGAAACCCTAAAACAGGCAAAAAACAGCAATTCTGGGTTGGGCCTCCGGTTAATAGGTTAGTCCCAAAAATAATATAAAAGTGGATAATAAAGCCCAATAATGTCCAAAACAGTAGATAATATAGCATGGAGCAATCAAAAATTATAGATACGTTGGAGATGTATCAATGATCAACACAGTGATGTTCACCATTAAAAACTACTCCATCTCACGTGATGATCGGACATGGTTTAGTTGATATGGATCACGTGATCACTTATATGATTAGAGGGATGTCTATCTAAGTGGGAGTTCTTAAGTAATATCATTAATTGAACTTAAATTTATCATGATATTAGTACTGATAGTATTTTGCATATCTATGTTGTAGATCAATTGCTCGCGTATAGCTTCCCCGTTTTATTTATGATATGTTCCTAGAGAAAACTATGTTGAAAGATGTTAGTAGCAATGATGCAGACTAGCTCCGTGATCTGAGGATTATCCTCATTGCTGCATAGAAGAATTATGTCCTTGCACCGCTAGGTGACGGACCTATTGCAGGAGCAGAGGAAGATGTTATGAACGTTTGGCAAGCTCGGTATGATGACTACTTGATAGTTTAGTGCGCCATGCTTTACGGCTTAGAACCAGGACTTCAAAAACGGTTTGAATGCCACAGAGCATATAAGATGTTCTAAGAGTTGAAATTAGTATTTCAGACTCATGCCCGTGTCAAGAGGTATGAGACCTCTGATAGTACTTTGCCTACAAGATGGAGGAAAATATCTCAACCAGTGAGCATGTGCTCAGATTGTATGGGTACTACAATTGCTTAAATCAAGTGGGAGTAAATCTTCCAGATAAGATAGTGATTGACAGAGTTCTCTAGTCACTATAATGAAGTTACTGGAACTTAGTGATGAACTATAATATGCAGGGGATGACATAAAATGATTCCCGAGCTCTTCTCCATGCTGAAATCGGCGAAGGTAGAAATCAAGAAAAGCATCAAGTGTTGATAGTTGACAAGATCACTAGTTTCAAGTAAAAGGGCAAGGGAAAGAAAGGGAACTTCAAGAAGAATGGCAAGCAAGTTGCCACTCCCATGAAGAAGCCCAAGCTAGACCCAAGCCTGAAACTGAGTGCTTCATTGCAAAGGAAATGGTCAATGGAAGCGGAACTGCCCGAAATACTTGGCGGATAAGAAGGATGGCAAAGTGAACAAGAGTATATATGATATACATGTTATTGATGTGTACTTTACTAGTGTTCCTAGTAGCCCCTGGGCATTTGATATTCGTTCAGTTGCTATGATTAGTAACTCGAAACAGGAGTTACAAAATGAAGAAAGACTAGTTGAGGGCAAGGTGACGATGTGTGTTGGAAGTGATTCCAAGGTTGATAAGATCACCATCTCACACTCCCTTTACCTTCGGGATTAGTGTTGAACCTAAAATAAATGTTATTTGGTGTTTGCGTTGAGCAAAATATGATTGGATCATGTTTATTGCAATATGATTATTCATTTAAGTCAAAGAATAATTGTTATTCTGTTCACATGAACAATACCTTCTGAGGTCATACACCCAAAGGTGAATGGTTTACTAAATCTTGATTGTAGTGATACACATATTCATAATATTGATGCCAAAAGATGCAAAGTTGATAACGATAGTGCAATATATTTGTAACACTGCCATTTAGGTCATATTGGTGTAAAGCGCATGAAGAAACTCCATGCTGATGTGCTTTTGGAATCACTTGATTATGAATCACTTGATGCTTGCGAACCATGCCTCATGGGCAAGATGACTAAGACTCCGTTCTCCAGAACAATGGGGCGAGCAACTGACTTATTGGAAATATTACATATTGATGTATGCGATCCGATGAATGTTGAAGCTCGCGGCGGATATCGTTATTTTCTGACATTTACAGATGATTTGAGCAGATATGGGTATATCTACTTAATCAAACACAAGTCTGAAACATTTGAAAAGTTCAAAGAATTTCAGAGTGAAGTAGAGAATCATTGTAACAATAAAATAAAGTTTCTACGATTTGATCGCAGAGGCGAATATTTGAGTTACGAGTTTGGCCTTCAATTAAAACAATGTGGAATAGTTTCACAAACTCATGCCACCTAGAACACCATAGCATAATGGTCTATCCGAACATCGTAACCGTACTTTATTAGATATGGTGCCATTTATGATGTCTCTTACCGATTTACCACTATCGTTTTGGGGTTAAGCATTAGAGACAGCTGCATTCACGTTAAATAGGGCCCCATCAAAATCCGTTGAGACGACACCTTATGAACTGTGGTTTGGCAAGAAACCAAAGTTGTCATTTCTTAAAGTTTGGGGCTGCGATGCTTATGTGAAAAAGCTTCAACCTGATAAGCTCGAACCCAAATTGGGAAAATGTGTCTGCATAGGATACCCAAAAGAGACTATTGGGTACACCTTCTATCACAGATCCAAAGGCAAGATATTCATTGCTAAGAATGGATCCTTTCTAGAGAAGGAGTTTTTCTCGAAAGAAGTAAGTGGGAGGAAAGTAGAACTTGATGAGGTAATTGTACCTTCTCCCGAATCGGAAAGTAGTTCATCACAGAAATCAGTTCCAGTGATGCCTAGGCCAATTAGTGAGGAAGTTAACGATGATGATCATGAAACTTCAGATCAAGTTACCACCGAACCTCATAGGTCATCTAGAGTACGTTCCACACCAGAGTGGTACGGTAATCCTGTTCTGGAAGTCATGTTACAAACCATGACAAACCTACGAACTATGAGGAAGTGATGATGAGCCCAGATTCCGCGAAATGGCTTAAGGCCATGAAATCTGAGATGGGATCCATGTATGAGAACAAAGTATGGACTTTGATTGACTTGCCTGATGAACGGTGAGCCAATCAGAATAAATGGATCTTCAAGAGGAAAACGGACGCTGATAGTAGTGTTACTATCTACAAAGCTCAAATTGTCAAAAAAGGTTTTCGACAAGTTCAAGGTGTTGACTACGATGAGATTTTCTCACTCGTATCGATGCTTAAAAGTCTGTCTGAATCATGTTAGCAGCTGCCACATTTTATGAAATCTGGCAAATGGATATCAAAACTACATTTCTTAATGGATTTATTAAAGAAGGGTTGTATATGATGCAACTAGAAGGTTATGTCAATCCTAAAGATGCTGACAAAGTGTGCAAGCTCCAGCGATCCATCTATGGACCGGTGCAAGCATCTCGGAGTTGGAATATACGCTTTGATGAGTTGATCAAAGCATATAGTTTTATATAGACTTGCGGTAAAGCCTTTATTTACAAGAAAGTGAGTGGGAGCACTACCGCCTTTCTGATAAGTATATGTGAATGACATATTGCTGATCAGAAATGATGTAGAATTTTCTGGAAAGCATAAAGAAGAATTTGAAAGGAGTTTTTCAAAGAAAGAATTACCTGTAAAGCTGCTTACATATTGGGCATCAAGACCACATACGAAGCGAATGCATATAGAGGTATATAAAAACCATAGAAGACATTTTGTATTTAGAAATACTATCATTTCCGCATAGCCAAAAAGACCATGGTTATGTAGACAGTCCCATCCCTATAGTGTACTAAACTTATTTGGTATATGATCAAGTCAGTGACCATATATATTGACAATACTTGTGGGTGGATACAAATTGGGCTCTATTTGGATGACTGGGAGCGCAAATTTGCATTGAAAGAAGAGGTATTTTATTGCCTCGGTGTGACTAGGAAACCTACACTTCTTGCTTCCTTTCTACTTCCGCCAAGTGAGGTTGTCCTTATTAGCACAACTCCCCTTCAAAAATATCAAATGAAACTCTTAATTTTAGTGGCATCTTCGATTTCCATTTTTTAAACATTGTCCACTAGAATCTCTGTGCGAGAGTGCATGGCACAAGAGTTGACTATGAAGGACCCAGATGTAGTTAGTGTGACCTCTAGACTTAATAGGCTTAATAGGAATGATAGACTACTCAAATGAACAAAGTGCACCTTCTTTTGTGGGAGCCCATCTGTAAGGCAACTGAAAGTTACGTGTGCTTGGCTTGGAGTAATCTGAGGATGGATGACCGATAGAGAAGTTGATCCCGGGTGCACACGAGTGAGGACAAAGAGCGCATGAAAGACTAGTGTTGGTCTCTGGGGCCAGTATATATCCTAGGTGATAGCCAGCGCAACAACCAGGAACTGATGGGTTTGGCTGGTGCTTTATAGTTATCTTCCAGTTAAACACACCCCGCCCTTATTCCAATTTAATTGAATCCAAACAGGATAGAAGATGTTGCCATGACATAAGGCGGGGGCTAATAAATCCCTCCGAAATGATAAATTTGACACGGAGGAGCCGGGCACATGTGCAAGGGTATCATTCATATCGCGTACAATGTAGTACAAGGCTAGAAATATAACCGGAGAGTGTCGTTTCCTATTTACTTGTCCTCCCAAAAACTATCTTAGAGTTGTCCTTTATCGCAAAAGATCCAAAGCAGAAAAGATATTTCTTTGCCTTCATCATACTAGCCTAAAAATGCAAATCTCAAGGCTTCCAATATGATTGGAACACGTATTTTTAGCCCAGATACTTGTTGTCCAGTAGTGTTTCTCACACACCATCCCCAATAAGTAACTTGAACAACCATTTACTATGTAAGACATCATTCTTAACCTGGATGTCCTGAATACATAAACCTCCTTGGTCTTTTGGTCCAGAAACCCCGCTCCATTTGGTTAGTCTATAATTTTTCTTTTCAACATCTCCGTACCGAAATAATCTGGATTTGAAATAATCCAATCTTTGCGGGACCCCTTGGGAAGTTGAAAAAATAAGATCATGTAGAGAACCATCTTTGTGAGAATAGATTGATTAGAACTAGTCATCCTCCAATGGATAACAACTTTCCTTTTCTACTGATCAACCATTTCTCTAAGTGACCTTCAACATGCTTCCACTCTACATTAGTGAGGCGCCGATAATGAATCGAATTTCCCAAATATTTAATCAATAATTAGCCTTGTGCACAGCCAAACAAGTTAGCGTATTATGCAGTCACCTCTTTGGCTTCTCCAAAATAAAACAATTAACTTTTATGGAAGTTAATTTTAAGAAGTGACATTTGCTCAAAAGCTAAAGCAAGAGTTTCATATTTCTAGTCTTAACTAGGCCATGTTCTATAAAAAGAATTATATCATCAACATATAGCAAAACTGAGTGACCCCATCCAGAAGATGTGACACTACTCATGCAATCTGGTCATCTTGTTTGGCGCGTTTGATCAAAGTAGCGAACATTGGAGTCAGTGGGTCACCCTGACATAATCCCTTCTTTGTCTGGAAGTAATGACCAACGTCATCACTGGCTTTCATAGCCACATTGACTTGAATAAAAAAATTGAATCCACTCACCCCGTCTATTGGAGTAACCTTTCATTCTCAGGGTCTATTGGAGAAACGACAATTTGAATTTATCGTATGCCTTTCAAAGTTAATTTTGATTACTACTTCACTCATGTTCTTCTGGTGCATCTCATGAAGGATAAATATTCCATCGAGTATCTTTCTTACTTGAATTAAAGCCATTTGTATGACCAATGTCATTAACAACATTGAGATTGAGAGACCGCCTACAAGATGTTATGAAGATTTTTGCATAAGAGGCGCTACAAATGCTCATGTATCTGGTTGGTGCAGCTCCAATCTTACCATGGACTTACAAGGTGAATGTGGAATCAACGACCATGGGAATAGATGCAACCAAATAATTGTCGGATCCGGATATGACTAGGCATCTCACAATGCTATTTCTACTGCTGTTGGCCACACTACTGAAATCATCGCCAAATCGAAACATGGATTGGGAAAGATACCTAAAATGGCCGACTTTGTTTCTGGAGTCTCAATATTATATCTACAGAATGGAGCATCATTGTTTGCACATCCTATCCATTATCATTGGTGCAAATATGTTGATGCCAGTTTCATCCTTTTGGCTACAGTCCAAACTAATTTGGGAATCAGGGAAAAATTAAATAAATAGTTTTGTACCAAACTTTTATACCTATTTAATACTATTTATGTCATACTATGATTTAAGGAGCATAAGTTTTATTATTTAGTTGGTATAATAACCACATAGTTTAGTTGGCACAATTAACCAGCGTGCTTTATTATCATTATTAGTGTATATACAGATCTTTTTATTTATGCTAAATTTAAATTAAGTGTTGTAACAAAAAATACTATTGTGACAATTTCATAAATTATAAAGTGCATACATACATATTGCGCATATGTTGTGTATATTTTCGTTTCATCAAATATCATGTTAGAGGTTTCTAAAGAATAATGTCTAAATAATATCTTAATAGTCTTTTATCATTAGATGGATGAATTTCTAGAACCTTGTAGAGTATAAATTGCCATTTGCAAATGTGTTGCAAGTTAAATTCGGTAATAAGTTCAACATATGCATAGTATTGAAATAGCATCGATCACCAGTGAAGGTAAAATATCGTTGATTAAGTTATATATAAATACAATTTACTTATTTGGTATAGTCATCTAGATGTTTGGTTTCATCTAGTGTATACTCATGCTACTTTATAAAATAAAAGTTTTGCACGGGTTAGATATAGATATCTGGTTAACATAAATAGTGCAACCCGCATGACGTCTATCGGAGAAAGTCTAGCAAGCTAACTAAGCCCATTGTTGCCTATTGAATGGATTGTTACTACGATCTTGTTTTGTACATATACAATGATCTTTGGAACTTAATCGATAATAGTAAAAAATGGTTATTATATTTTTTTATATTTGAGGCCCTTCTCCTCTTAGGGGTCTAGGGCAGTCACCATCTTTACCGAGCCTATGAGACGACTTAAATGTATATTCTAATTGATATGAGCTTGTAGTTAAAACTATCTTATACTACCTTCGCCCGGAAATACTTGTCAGAGAAATGGATAAAACGGATGCAACTAGAACTAAAATATGTCTAGATACATCCATTCCTCCGACGAGTATTTCCGGACGGAGGGAGTATATCATTGGAAATAGTGAGTCTGAAATGCCAACATCTATTATTGACGAAGTTCTCAACTGCCTACACCTTCCTAGGGCATGCATTTTTCTCATCTAAAAACTTTTAGTTGATTTAACAATATTTTACTTGTACTCCCTCCCTTTCTAATTATAGGATGTTTTAGATATTGTAATGTGGACTACATACAGATTAAAATGAGTGAATATACTGAACATCCATTTTGGCTCCTGTCAGTACTAAAACCGGCATACCTCGGGGTAGGGATTCCTGAGCTGTGGATCTCAGATCAGTGGGTAACAAGGGACGAAGGAGATCGTATTTACCTAGGTTCGGGTCCTCTCAAAGAGGTAATACCCTACGTCCTGCTTAGATTGTATTGATGATTGTGTATCGAGTACAAGCTTGATCTACCTCGAGATCGTAAGCAGTGTTCTAACCCTAGGGCTAGGTGATGATTATGATCGGATCCCCACTACAGGCTAAATCCCTCAGCTTATATACAAGCCAGGGGGTACCTAGGGTTACACACTACTAGGAAAAGGCCTACTAGTGGCGCACCTGTTTTGGCTACTAATGGCGCACTACAGGTGCGCCACTAGCATCACGCCACTAGAATTTTTTACTAATGGCGCACCACGCAGTGCGCCATTAGTATATCCCATGGTGCGCCATTAGTATGCCTCCCAGGGGGCAATATTTACCCATGTGCTCTGGCTTACTAATGGCGCACTAGTTGATGATGCGCCACTAGTGTGCTTTTTGCAGTGCGCCACTAAAGTGCTGAGTGGTGCGCCACTAGTATGAATATTAGGGATTTTTTCTTTTCTGATATTTGCACAGGTTACAAAACATATTACTGCACAGAATATAGAGAGCACAACATAGAAACAACAGATTTATCGAATACAATAGAAGATTAGTCTCCGAATACAATTCATCATATTAGTCTCCAAATTTAAAATACCGAACAAAGTTAGAACATTACAAGTCCCGAGACCGCGAGTAGCGAGTTTGTCGAAAGTAATGCTGCATTCGGAGATAATTGAGAGATGTGTCCTCTCTTATCTCTGTGCTACTGCTACTGCTATGCCTAAACATGACCTAAATACCCTATTTAAGGTAAAATAGCATAAAACAAAATAGACCCTGACTCTCCATTATGGAGAATGGAGATCATCCTGTCTCCAATTCTTGCGCTTCGCTTCCTTTTGCTTCCAAGAACCTCCTTACGACTGTCCACACATTTTTTTCCATCCTTTGATTTGCATGTCTCCACTTCTTTTAGAAATCTGGTATGGACAGTTGAGATTCGTAGGATGACCTGGCTATATGTTCAAAACATTAAGGCTACCTTTCTGATACATCAAATGAGGCACACAATTCTCTAGGATTATCTGTTGAAAAACATAGTAATAACTTCATAGTTAGCAATGATGTACTAGTTTTAGAAGTATGCAAAAGATGCACGGATGTCGTAATAGTAAAAAATCTTACCAGGGTATCTCCATGGTAGTTATCGTAGTTCAACACATGCACTAGTGGCACGTATTGACCATAATGTTGAGGAGTTTGATTGTAGATATTGTAATTCTCAATGTCAGTACAAAATCCGACCAGATGATTTTTCTCCTTGTAAGTTAATTCGGAGCCATCGGTGTAGTGGGTTCTGTCTACCATCTCCCGCACATTCTTTGAAGAATGAACATAAGCTGTCAATGGTAATAAGGTGTCAACTATTTTGAAATGAACAATATAAATTAGTTAATAATTAACTATGTTTGAGAAACTCACATAGCGGTAGAACAGGAGGCGTATCAACAAGGACCCAAATGTCCATATTGTCTTGGTCGATGTCAGGATCACCAAGATCCATGGTGACAAGCATACCCTCACCAAAACCACACATCTTGCAAAATGCTTCCCAATTTTTGCAACCAAAATGGGTTACGCTCCCAGAATTATACAGATTTACTTCAAAATCCACATCATGATGAGTCCTTATGTGAATTTTCTTTGTTTCAGAATTTTCACGGTCTTCAAAATCCATCCTCTCCAAGACATAGCGTCTTGCATGGCATGGGATAAGCTATACTCAAATTTTAAAAGATGAAAATTACACGTTGAAATAGTTGAAGTCATGCTTAATTATGAAAAAAACACTTGTCATCGTTGTGTACCGTTTCAACTTCGAAGGTCTCCTCGAGCTTAATGCGGAAGCGCTAATCATCGTCCAGGTGAGTCCTGTCGCACAGACCTCGATCATCGTGGCACCAGCCGCACTCCCCCGGGAGACTTTCGTCATCCGATGACGACATTTCCTACGTTCATAATTCAAAACTACATCATCTCTTGCGTTGGGTCCAATAAGATAATCCACAGCGTGATGAAAACATGCCCTTCGAACTGGTTTGAGCTATTGGTGAATGGAGATGGTCTAAGATTTTCAGTAGTTGTAAGTGCATCTAGTGCCCCTTAGTGATTTTGGTGTATTGAAGACTTATAGGTTAAGGGACTAATGCGTTTGTGAGTATACACAGGTCTATAAGTTTATGAGGAGTTTGATATTAAAGAGAAAGTTGACCCCTAAAATGAAGTTCTTCGACTGAAGACTTTGGATTTCTGAAGACTTTCTGAAGACTTTGAAAGTGAAGAAATTGGTGTGACCTTGAAGACTTGGTATTCATTCGAGGAACATGAAGCGTGAAGACTTTTGTTTTCGTAGTTTCATTTTCTCTTTCTTGAGTCATAGGAAACACCGTACTGTTAAAGGGTGTCGAGGAAATACTAAGGAAAAATTTCCATGTGATGCTCAACTCAAATCCTACACCTACCAATCCCTTCGAGTGAAGCCATTGGAAATCTCATACAGTTCAGTCATATTCTTCAGTGACAGAGACGAAGTTCTTCTGGTCTCTGAGGAATTTGTTCTGACTGAGGAGTTAGGAATTCGCCAGTGCGGATTGCCTACACAGTGAGGAACATGATAGCCCTGAGGATTTCGCCACTCAAAATTCCGACCGTTGTTGTGCTATGCGCCAGCTGTCCCAAAATATCTATCCACCTAATGGTCTTATCATTAAAGGGCATTTATGCTTTATCATGTCGGGCTTCTCCCTAGGCTATAAATAGCCGCCCCCCTACAACCAATAGCTGGTTGGCTGCTCCAAGAGAAACTGACACTTGTCATTTGAGAGCAACCCATCCTCCGAGGACTTTGAGTGAAAATCATCAAGTGAGGAAAACCCAAACCCAAACACCTACAAACCCAAAGTGATTGAGCATCACTGAAGAGATTGATCCTGCGTGGATCCGACGCTTGTTACCTTTGAAGACTGTGCTTCTTCCAGACGGTTAGGCATCATGGTGTAGAGCATCCAAGAGGAATTGTGGATCGCCGAGTGACCAAGTTTGTGAAGGTTCGGAAGTCACCTGAAGACTTACCATGAGTGATTGGGCGAGGTCTATGTGACCTTAGCTCAAGGGGAATACGGTGAGGACTGAGTGTCCTGAGCTGCGTGTTCAGGAATGGGTGTCCGGGACTATGTGTCCTCGGGTTTAAATACCTAGCCGCCCTAACCAGACGTACAACTGAGACAGCAGTTGGAACTGGTCTACCAAATCATTGTCTTCACCAAGCTTACGGGTTCTATTTCCTCAACTCTTTCATTTCCTCATAACTGTGTTGTGTGCTTGTTCATATCTGTGCTTGAAGACTTTGACTGAAGACTTTCTCAATTTCCTCAGTTCAATTTCTTCAGTCTGTTTGTCTTCATCCTGTGTTATCATGTGCTTCACTTTCTGTACTCCGTGCCTGTCTTCATTTCATCATGATGACTATGCTTGTGTTCTGTTATGTTTACTTTTGAGTACTTATTCCGCTCCTAGTAGTTCTTCGCTAAGGAATTTCCTCACCTGCAAATTCCTCAGTGAAGAATTCATAAAAATCGCCTATTCACCCACCCCTAGTCGATATAACGCACTTTCAATTGGTATCAGAGCAAGGTACTCCCTTGTTCTGTGTGATTTTGGTTTAACCGCCTGGAGTTTTAGTTATGTCGACCGCAGGTATGATCAAGTCTCTGCTGGGTGTCCTACCTTCGATGGGACGGACTACCCCTACTGGAAGAATAAGATGTGAATGCATCTTGAGGCAATTGATAACGATCTCTGGTATGTTGTGGAAAATGGTGTTCCCTCAGTCACACCTTCTCTGAATGTTGTATGGAAGAGTGAGTGCTTTGGAAACTGCTAAACTTATCTGGGATAGACTGTCCAAAGTGAATGAAGGAGTCTCAACACAGCGTGACTCTCGAGTTGATGTTCTTCGCAATCTCTTCAACCGCTTCAAAAGACTCGACAATGAAAATGTTCAACAAACCTTCGATCGCCTCACTGACATCTCAAATGAGCTTCAAGCACTTGGTGCCACTAACATCACCGACCATGAGGTGGTGAAGAAATTGCTGAGATCGCTTGATTCCTCATTTGAAACTCTAGCATTGATGATACAAGAACGTGCTGATTACAAGTCGCTTGATCCCGCTGATATTCTTGAGAGGCTAAATACTCATGAGTTCCAACTTGCTGAAAAAAGAGATCTCTATGGTTCGAGCTATGGCAGATCACGTGCACTGAAGTCCAAGGCAGTATCTGAGTCCGAAGATGAAGACTCTGGTAGCAGCCTTGGTGATCCTGAAGAACTAAACCATGAGCTAGCACTGCTCGTGAAGAAGTTCCAAAAGTTCTCAAGACGTGGTCGCTTTGGAAGACCCTCAAGGAGCAATGATTCCTCATCCAGTGACTACAAGAGGAGGCTCTGTCACAAATGCAAGAGACCTGGACATTACATTCAAGATTGTCCTCAATGGGAAAAGGAATCGAAGAAGAAGAAATACAAGGATTACAGTTCTGATGATGCGAAGAAAAAGAAAAAAAATCCTCAAAATCTTCATCATCAAAATGCTCAAAATCCTCATCTCACAAGAAGAGCAGCTCCAAGAAGGCTAGGGCATTCATTGGCAAGGAAATGGACTCTGTGGCTGAATCCGAAGAAAATGAGGAAGAGGAGGCATCCGAGGAGTCCGAATTCGGAGTGGCGAGCCTAGCCCTCACTACTGCATTCGTCAGCAAGTCTATCTTCAACACTGAAGAAAATGACCTCACCAACAAGGCTGATGAAGGCGATGATGACTATGCTCCCACCTATTGCTTCATGGCAAAGGGTGCCAAGGTACTCAAATATACCTCCTCTGAATCAAGTGAGAATGAATCTGATGAAAACCTTAAGCCCAGCTATTCTAAACTTGCTAAGATTGCTGTAAAACAACAAAGGGCTTTTGAAAAGGTTCAAAACATGCTAGAAAAAAGTGATGACATGTTGGGTGAAGAAATGGATCGCACTAAAGCCTTGACTGAAAATCTTCAGAGACTTCAGACTAGGTTTGACAACCTTCAAGGTCATCATAACACTATCTTATCTGATCATGAGAAGCTTTCTTATGAATTTCTTCAAAGAAAGCAAGACCTTGAGAAGCTAAGAGTGAGTTATGAAGATCTTCAGAAGGAGCGTGATTCATTACTTGCTCAACAAATCAGCGCTTCTCAGGAAGAATTTGTTCCTCCTTGTTTGAAATGCATTGAACGTGAATCTGCTAATTCTTCACCTGAATGTTCAAATGCTTCTAATGCTACAAATTCGTCACCTGCCTCTGCTATCACTAATTCCTCATCTGAGGACACTACTAGTATCACTAACGATGCAGGGCTGAAGGAATTGTACATGACAGGCATGTACAAAAGCCTCAAATGGCATCAGACTCTTTGTGATGTGCTTAAAAAGCAAATCCTCAACAGGAACCCTAGGAAAGAGGGTATTGCCTTTGAGAGGAAACTCAATGCTGATGGTACATATTGGAAGCCTGAGCAGTACCCCAAAACTACATGGGTTGCTGCAAAGGGACCTCCAGTTGATCCATCTAACTTATCTGGATTTGCATGTGAATCTCCTCGTTCTAATGATGAGTCATTTGACTCCAACTATAAACTGTTCAAAAATCAGAATGGTGAAGTATTTGCTAGATATGTTGGCACTAACTGCAGGAATGGTTCCCCTATGAAAAAAATCTGGGTTCCCAAAAGGTGCCTTGAAAGTCTTTAGGTGAATGTCCTCAGGACACCACCTGTGAAGAATAGGAACCCCAGAGCAAATTCTTCATATGGACCAAATTCTTCATATGGATCCAAGTCCTCATATGAATATCATCGTGCTAACAACTCTGTTTCGCAGGGAAGAGCTAAGGGCTATGAATATGAGCATTATTCTTCTAATCATCATCTTCATAAGTCCTCGAAGAATTTCTCTGCTTATTCATATGCTTATCCTAACTCATCTTATGTGAAATGAAATGGACTGGCTTCTATGCCACCTTTCTCGTATGGAGCTCACAGAGTGATGAACTCTTTGCCACCCCTTCAGATGTGGGTGGTGAAGAAAAAGAACTAATCTCTTCTGCAGGGTCAGGTCTCCAGACGTACGTAATCATCTGAAGAATCTGCTGGAGACCTGAGTATGTCTGAAAGGACGCAGACTAATCATGAAGAAATGAACTTTCATTTCTCACGTCCTCATAGTGCTTTATCTGTTCTTTTACTTGATGAAATTGATCTGATGAATTGATGTCATATTCTTCACTGATGAAGTATATGAGTTCGTAAGTTGCACTAATTCATCTGCAGGATGATCAACCCAAAGCCACTGAGTGGGTCATTGATAGTGGATGTACAAATCACATGACTGGTGACAAGAATCTATTGATGGATGCTCCATTATCTCCGTCGCATCTGAAGCATATCATCTTTGCCGGCAAAGGAAAAAGTCAGTTATTGGGTCTACGTAAGGTTGCGATCACAAAGGATCGACACATGGACAAAGTCATGCTTGTCAAGTCCTTAGGATACAACCTCATGTCTGTCTCAATGCTTTGCGATCTTGATATGGTTGTTGTTTTTGGCAAGTACCGTTGTGTTGTGGTTATGGAAGCTGACAATTCCAAAGTCTTCGAAGGCTTTAGGAGAGGAGACATGTATATTGTTGATTTCTCTACAGGACCACAACCAGCCGTGTGCCTACTTGCAAAAGCTTCAGAAGGCTGGCTCTGGCATCGACGACTTGGTCATGCAGGCATGAGGAATTTTCACACGCTTGCGAAGAAGAAGCATGTCATTGGCATCGAGAATGTCAAATTCCTCAAGTATCACCTATGCGGAGCCTGTGAAGCTGGGAAGATGACAAAGGCTAAGCATCCAGCGAAGACTATCATGACCACTACTCATCCATTTGAATTGCTTCACATGGATCTCTTTGGTCCTAATCATTATTCTGCTGTTACAAATGATGCATCTCTATATGGCTTTGTTATTGTTGATGATTACTCTTGATACACATGGGTACACATTGTTACTTACAAACATGAAGTGCAGGAAGTCTTCAAACGATTTTCCTCGAGGGCTTCAACCAACTTTGGTGTGAAGATCAAGCACATCATAAGTGACAATGGAACCGAGTTCAAGAATTCTGGTCTAGATGACTATCTTGATGAACTTGGTATTACTCATGAGTTATCTGCTCCTTATACTCCTCAGCAGAACGGTGTCGTGGAGCACAAGAACATGACTCTTGCTGAGATGGCTCGCACTATGCTTGATGAATACAAAACGCCTCGTCATTTCTGGATTAAGGCAATTGATACTGCGTGCCACATCATCAACAGAGTATATCTTCACAAATTCTTTAATAAGACTACCTATGAACTCCTCACTGATAAGAAACCCAATGTAAGTTATATCAAAGTCTTCGGTGCTAAATGTTGGATTAGAGATCCTCATCACAACTCAAAATTTGCACCGAAAGCACATGAAGGTTTTACACTTGGTTACGGAAAGGACTCGCACACCTATAGAGTCTTCAACAACGTTCTTCACAAGGTTGTTGAAACTGTAGATGTGCGTTTCGATGAAACTAATGGCTCGCAAAGAGAGCACCTACCTACTATGATAGATGAACCAGCACCTGAGGAAACTATCAAGTTCAAGGCTACTGAGGATGTCATTCCTACTAGAGAATCTGCTGAAGAATTCATTCCAGAACATGAAGAACGTTGAGCTAATGCACCTGAAGAAAATACTGAAGAAAATGGTGCTGAAGAGAATGCTGATCAAATTCCTCAATGATAACCAGCTCATCCTCGCATTGCAAAAGAAGTGCAAGTTGAAAAGATCATCAATGACATCAAAGCGCCAGGTCCTCTCACACGCTCAAAAGCTTCACATTTATCTAACTTTTGTGGGCACTATGCTTTTGTTTCTATCACAGAGCCCACTAAGGTAGATGAAGCATTTTTGGAGCCTGAGTGGATTCAGGCCATGCAAGAAGAATTACATCAGTTCGAGCTCAACAATGTCTGGGAACTGGTCAAACGTCCAGATCCTCGCAAGCACAATATCATTGGCACAAAGTGGATCTACCGCAACAAGCAAGATGAAAATGGCCTTGTGGTGAGGAATAAGGCACGGCTCGTAGCTCAAGGCTACACACAGGTTGAAGGAATTGATTTCGATGAAACTTTTGCACTTGTTGCTAGACTTGAGGCTATTCGCATATTACTTGCTTATGCTAACCATCATGATATCACTTTATATCAAATGGATGTGAAAAGTGCATTCCTCAATGGTAAGCTTGAGGAAGAAGTATATGTTGCTCAACCCCAAGGTTTTGAAGATCCAAAGAATCCTGACAAAGTCTTCAGACTCAACAAGGCCCTCTATGGCCTCAAGCAGGCCCCATGGGCGTGGTATGATACCTTGAAGGAATTCTTCATGAAGAAATGCTTCAAACCCGGTTCACTCGACCCTACTCTTTTCACTAAATCTTATGATGGTGAATTGCTTGTGTGCCAAGTATATGTTGATGATATTATCTTTGGTTGTTCTGACCAATGTTATAGTGATGAATTTTCCTACATGATGAGTGAAGAATGTCAAATGTCTATGATGGGAGAATTAAAATTCTTCTTAGGTCTTCAAATTCGTCAACAACGCAATGGCATATTCATATCTCAGGAGAAATGCCTCAAGGATGTACTGAGGAAATTCGGCATGCAAGATTGCAAAGGCGTCACAATTCCTATGCCCACAAATGGCCATCTATGCATTGATGAAAATGGTATTGACTTCGATCATAAGGTATACCGCTCCATGATTGGTTCTTTATTGTACTTATGTGCATCTAGGCTAGATATAATGCTTAGTGTTTGCATGTGTGCCCGATTTCAAGCTACACCGAAGGAATCACACCATAAGGCTGTGAAGCATATTCTTCGATATCTAGCTCACACACCAACACTTGGATTATGGTACCCCAAGGGCTCGGCTTTTGATCTCATTGGATATTCTGACTCTGACTATGCTGGTGATCATGTGGACCGCAAGTCAACATCTGGTACATGTCATTTCCTCGGACAATCTTTGGTCTGTTGGTCCTCGAAGAAACAAAACTGCGTATCACTATCTACTGATGAAGCTGAGTATATTGCCGCTGGTTCTTGCTGTGCTCAATTGCTATGGATGAAGAAAACTCTCAAGGACTACGGCGTCAACATGAAGAATGTGCCTCTCTTCTGTGACAATGAGAGTGCCATCAAGATTGCTCACAACCCAGTTCAGCACTCGAAGACTAAGCACATTCAGATTCGTCATCATTTTCTTCGTGATCATGTGTTGAAGGGCGACATTTCTATTGAGCATGTGAAGACTGAAGAACAGCTAGCCGATATCTTCACAAAGCCCTTGGATGAGAAGAGATTTAGCAAGTTGCGGTGTGAGCTAAATATCCTAGAATCTTCG
Organism: Triticum urartu; assembly: GCF_003073215.2. Lineage (NCBI taxonomy): Eukaryota > Viridiplantae > Streptophyta > Magnoliopsida > Poales > Poaceae > Triticum > Triticum urartu. Next base: position 616,680,343 of record NC_053024.1, read on the forward strand.
AATGTTCTTTGAAAAGGACACTCATCCTAACACTTATGCAAAATTGATAACTTAGATGTGCAACACATGAAGAAACATTTTTCTTCACTCAATGAAAAATAACACTCTAAGTGTGAAGAAATTAACAAAGAATTTGATTCTCAGAACCCTACGATAATCGTACGCGGTGTCTGAAATCATCATTCTTATACGATGGGTCACGCCACCACCAAAAGTTGAAATTCCTCAGTTGTTCAAATTCTTCAACTTTGCATTGTCTTCACTGTTTCCGTTGTTTTTCTTCATTGGATATATATATATATATATATGAGTTTATGTCCTCTACAGCATTCACTTATGGCTACTTCTTCAAGTTGGTTTTTCTGCTAAGTGAATGTGATCGGACCCTTCCCCCTCTATGTTATACTCAACCCAATCTGTTCACAAATTCTTCATGTGCGTTCTATTTGAAACTCGTTCAAAATCTTCACTGTGTCCTTGTCAGCTGAAGAAATTGCGAACGGAACTTTGAAACCTATCTTATCTAAATTTTCGGCTTTGCCGCTCAAACTCCACATCCCATGATATACTTATCTATTCACCCATGATCGCACACGATCTCCACTTCTCAGTATGTGGGTGACACAGGTCAAGCGAATGAGAAGGGTCAGGGGCACGTTCGTCCAATTTCTTCGGGAGAACAGTTTTTCACCGTGGCTATAAATACCCCCTTCCCCTTCCTCACTTCTTTTACTCCACTCGACCTCTCTCCAGCTCGAGCTTCTCAAACCCTAGCGCCGCCGCTACTTCATCGTCGCCGGTGAGGAAGAGCTTCACTGCCTCGACCTCATCGCCGCAGTACTCGCGCCGGCCGCGGAAATCTTCGCTCCACCACCGCCGTAGCTGTCTTCCTCCGCCAAGTTAGGGCGTGGAAGATCTGCACTGACGAACTTCACATCTCCACATTCTAGTTCGTCGTGTTCTTCGTTCAGGGTAATTAAAAGTTACTTTTACGGCCCTCATTGATTAGAATGATTATCTACAAAATCTTCAAAGGTGTTTTTCTTCATATCTTCACACACTAAAACACCTCTCATATCATTTGTTCTTGATTCATTTCTCCAAGCTGGGAATTTCTCTTCAAGATTCCTCAATTGTGCAGATTTCTGATCTATACAACTCTGGAACCTAGGACTAAAAACGCTTAGTGAAATTCTTCAAGACTTATCTGGTCAAATTCCTCAAACTTGTTTTTTATAAAACCTTCTGAGAACGCATTTGACCTCTCCAAATTCCTCGCAACTACGCTCTGTTCACATGTACTCATGTCGGCTGCTGAATCACTAGGTTCTCATCAACTTAACTCATTTGCAGCGTTCCTCAAAGAAAAGTTGCATACTTCTTTAGAGAATTCAATTGTTCAAATTCCTCAACGGAAGAAAATGGCTGACAGTAAGAAGCCACAAAATGGAGGAAAGAGGGCTGAGGTCAACACAGTGTTTGAGATCCCTGATGATATATATGCTGGGTACTGCACACCTCCTGAGGAAGACAAAATTCAGTGCAAGGTGCGCATTCAAAAGATAGAGAGGAGATGGGCTAGAGAGTGGAGGGAGTACAGATATGTCACTCCCAAATACATGAAGAAATTCGCACTCAATCCTCCATGCCCAAGACCTCCATTGGCACCTGGCCAAATAGCTGATCCCACCAGCCTCAAGCATGGTGAGGATTATCCTGATGAATGGGCCAAGCGCCAAGCCGAGTTGGCTAAACAAGCCAAAGAAGCTGTGAGGAAATTCAACGAAGACTCTGCTGCTGCTGCCGCTGAGGCCTATGTCAAGCCTAAGAAGGCCATGTCAAAGAAGCCTGCGCACAAGCCAAGTGCTTCACCTTCAGTGGTTTCAAGGCCAAGTTCCTCAGCAATGCCCTCACGGCCAGATTCTTCAAAGCCCTCAAGGCCAACTTCTCATGTTGCTCATGTTCCTCCCAAATCCTCAGCTCCTCACAAGTCCTCAGCTGCTCCGACAAAGTCCTCTGCACCTGTGCATCTTGCCACGTGTCAAAGGACCACAGGCGTCTCAATTGCCTCGGGAGCTTCAGCTAGTTCCTCAGCTGCACCAAATTATTCAACGGGACCCTCTCTACTGAAGACAAAGGCCACTGCTGGACGAGGTCCTCTCCCTAGTCCTCAGAAGAAGCAGGTCGCCTTCCAAGTGTCGTCTGAAGAAGACGAAGCTGATGATGATGAACTTGCTGAAATCATCAGAGATAGGCAAGTTAGGGCTGCTAGAGCCAAGGGAACAGATGTGCCACTACTTTTGGATCCAAAGTTGATCCTCGAATACATTGATGTTTGGCACAAGGACCCCAACACTCCATGCCTGAATTCAAGCTGACTCCTGGCCAAAGTCACATGCTGACCCACTTCATACAAGAAGAAAAATGGAAATATGAGAAGGCCAGGCAGATCAAGAAAGAGCAGTACAAGAAGGAGCTATCTAAAGAAAAACGTTGTCTCTATGACAACTGAAGAACTTGTCGCTGTTCAAACTAAGATCAAGAAATTCAGTGATGAATTTGACGCATACCACGCTGACTGGCTTGGAGCCAAGGTGCGCTTTGTGAAACTTGTGGATAATTTCACCTCAAATGTTGCAGCCCCAACGCAACAGGAAGTTCCTTAGGCTGAAGCATCTGCTCAGCCGACTGAAGAACATGCCAGCACCGCTGATGAAAATCAGGCTGCTGAAGAAAATGTGAGTTCCAGGGCTGATGACTGCATACCAGCCGCTGAAGAAATTGCCAGGGCATCCACTAGTGGTGCGCCTGAAGAATATGAAGAAATCAGGGCAACTGCATCAGTTGTGCCTGAAGAAAATCAACCAGATACCGCTGCTCCTCCTGCGCCAACACCAACTCCGATCCTTCCATCTGCATCAGATGTGAATAAAACCAAAGGCTGCAGAGCGTGGAACAGTGAAGAAAAGGAAAGCATCAGCTACTTCAGATTCTTCAGCTCCGAAGAAGATGAAGCCTTTGACCAGCTTGTTTGAAAACCCCATTGATGTTGTTCCTCTCTCTACCATGCCATGAAAGGACCTTGTTCCTTTCGATGAAGAATATGTGATCCCCAGCGGATCTGATGAAGAAACTCCTTCTGCTGTTTCGTCGGAGCAGTTGGATGAATAAATTGAAGTGGATGAGATCCCTTCAACACCTGTTATTTCCTCGCCTCTGCCTCAGTTCACTGCTGAAGAGGCTGTCTTTGAAGAAATGGAAGATGAAGATGTGGACATTGGCTGCTCCACACCAGTGATGAGTGATGAATTCTGGGAAAGTCAGCATCCAAACTCTCCAATGTTCACACCATTACAGCAAATACCTCAGTCCCCTGCATAAACTGTTCAAATGGGATCTGAAGAAACTCACCCCACTTCATCTGTACATGAAGAAATTCCAGCCACTAGTGCTGAAGAAACTGCTGCTGCTGAACATCTGAAGACGTAGAATGCCACTGAAGAGGAACCAGAAATTCCTCAGCCTGAAGAACCTGTGATTGAGATTCCTGAGGTCGTGATGCAACTCACTGACACTCCTCTACCCAAGCCAAAGGATCCATTCTCCAGGAAGCAAAAATTCAAGGCTGATGATTTCTTCGGCGAGCACGTATTCTTCACAGACTACAACCCTTATGACTCTGCTCGCATTAGGAAGAGGCATTTCTGGACAGCCAGCCAAGCCAATTTCTATTCCTCAGTGTTGTTCAACAAAAACAAAATCTTCTACCATGAGCACATTCCTCACGTGGATATGGAATCTCTACCGTGCTTCATGCCAGTCCTCAGTGTTCTTCACGACGCTGGACTGTTAAATTTTTGCTCTGACATCTGTGATTGGAATGAAGAACTGATTCTTCAATTTTATGCGACGATGCACATCACAGGAGATTCTGAAGATGTCAATTCATGGGTGATGAACTGGATGTCTGAGAACACTCACTACACAGCACCGGCTACTGAATTGCTTCGTGCCTTACCACTCAGTCCTCCCCTTAAAGAAGCTCGTTGCATTTACAGTGAACCTGAGCTTACAAATCACTACATGCAAGTTCTGATGAAACCTTTGAAGCCAGGTCAGGCCCCACGAACCAAATTCCTCGTGAAGGAATTACTATATGTGCCCAGAACTGTCTATCGCGTTCTAACGAGGACAATGAGTCCCATCAAAGGCCACGACTCATCTGATGAGGAAATTGTTGGCATCATGAAGAATCTGGTATTCAATATCGTTCATGGTATTACTATCAATTATCACGATTTCTTCATGAGGACTCTGGAAAATGTTGCACTTTCTCCGTTTGAGCTGAAGCCTTATGCACCTTGGATTATGAGATTCCTTAGGACAAGGTCTTCACTCAACTACAAAGCTGATTTTCAGAATCACCTCAGCTACTTGCCCCCGATTGAAGTCCTCAAGCGGACCTATTCCTCAGGTGATGAAAAGGGCAAGGCACCAGCTATTATAGATGAAGGCATTCATCCATTGGATGGACAGTTTCGCAAAGCTGCATCTTATTCCACCAATGATGACTCTGCCACACATGACTCTGCCAATGCACCCAAGTCTACTCCTCAAGCTAGTGCTCCTCGTGTGATGACTGATCGTGAGCTTCTGCTTAGTCTTCACCGGAAGGTGGATCGAAATCATAAATGGGTTAAGCGTCAGTTTGGTTCATTTCTTCACAACATGACTGCTATGCACGATGCAGTGAAGAAAAACCATTACTACCTCCATGAAGTTTTCAGTCGCACCTGGGCCATTCTATCACATCTGTATGGTGAAGAAGATCTCAAGAAAATGGGTCTCAAGGAAGATTTTGACTGGTCTACACCTCCACCGAAGAAATTCAAGAAGGCCAAGGTTCCTTCTTTGGTGTCCAGCTCATATTCTTCATCACGTGATACCGACGAGTACGAAGACTTGGACGACACTGCGGCAGGCCCTTCCACGACAAACGACCCCAACAACGCTGGCGCTCCTTCATCAATTTGATATTCTTCACGGGTGTTAGTCCTCATATTCGATCCTTTTGGTCATTTGATGACAAAGGGGGAGAATTTTGAGTTAGTCTTCAAGCGGGTCTTTCTATATGGGCATTTTTTTGTTAAGTTACAACTCTCGTTCTTCTGAGACTTTATTGGATAGAGTTGTAAACTTAAACCCGATGGTGCTCTTATACTTTTGATATGTTTTTCTGCATGCTTATTCCTCATATATGCTAATGCACGCATGCTGAATTACATCAGTCACCATATTTCATCATGCATTTCAAATTCTTCATTGTGATATGTCAAATGCGTGTATGAATTACAAGATATAGGGGGAGATATCCATGATTCTACTCTTCAAGTGTGCAATGCTTCAAAAGCAAATACCTCAACATGCACATATTCAAGGGGAGTTCTTTTATATCTTGCAATCAAATTCTTCAATATCAGTATTTACAATTCATATGTTTATCCCCGTTGAAAACTTAACCTATATTGTCATCAATCACCAAAAAGGGGGAGATTTTAAGTGCATCTAGTGCCCCTTAGTGATTTTGGTGTATTGAAGACTTATAGGTTAAGGGACTAATGCGTTTGAGAGTATACACAGGTCTATAAGTCTATGAGGAGTTTGATATTTACAGAGAAAGTCGACCCCTAAAAATGAAGTTCTTCCACCGAAGACTTTGGATTTCTGAAGACTTTCTGAAGACTTTGAAAGTGAAGAAATTGGTGTGACCTTGAAGACTTGGTATTCATTCGAAGAACATGAAGCGTGAAGAATTTTGTTTCCATAGTTTCATTTTCTCTTTCTTGAGTCATAGGAAACACCGTACTGTTAAAGGGGGTCGAGGAAATACTAAGGAAAATTTCCATGTGATGCTCAACTCAAATCCTACACCTACCAATCCCTTCGAGTGAAGCCATTGGAAATCCCATACAGTTCAGTCATATTCTTCAGTGACAGAGACGAAGTTCTTCTGGTCTCTGAGGAATTTGTTCTGACTGAGGAGTTAGGAATTCGCCAGTGCGGATTGCCTACACAGTGAGGAACATGATAGCCCTGAGGATTTCGCCACTCAAAATTCCTACTGTTGTTGTGCTATGCGCCAGCTGTCCCAAAATATCTATCCACCTAACGGTCTTATCATTGAAGGGCATTTGTGTCTTATCATGTCGGGCTGCTCCCTAGGCTATAAATAGCCGCCCCCTACAACCACTAGCTGGTTGGCTACTCCGAGAGAAACTGACACTTGTCATTTGAGAGCAATCCATCCTCTGAGGACTTTGAGTGAAAATCATCAAGTGAGGAAAACCCAAACCCAAACACCTACAAACCCCAAGTGATTTGAGAATCACTGAAGAGATTGATCATGCGTGGATCCGACGCTTGTTACCTTTGAAGATTGTGCTTCTTCCAGACGGTTAGGCATCATGGTCTAGAGCATCCAAGAGGAATTGTGGATCGCCGAGTGACCAAGTTTGTGAAGGTTCGGAAGTCACCTGAAGACTTATCACGAGTGATTGGGCGAGGTCTATGTGACCTTAGCTCAAGGGGAATATGGTGAGGACTGAGTGTCCTAAGCTGCGTGTTCAGGACTGGGTGTCCGGGACTGTGTGTCCTCGGGTTTAAATACCTAGCCGCCCTAACCAGACGTACAACTGAGACAGCAGTTGGAACTGGTCTACCAAATCATTGTCTTCACCAAGCTTACTGGTTCTATTTCCTCAACTCTTTCATTTCCTCATAACTGTGTTGTGTGCTTGTTCATATCTGTGCTTGAAGACTTTGACTGAAGACTTCCTCAATTTCCTCAGTTCAATTTCTTCAGTCTGTTTGTCTTCATCCTGTGTTATCCTGTGCTTACACTTTATGTACTCCGTGCATGTCTTCATTTCATCATGATGACTATGCTTGTGTTCTGTTATGTTTACTTTTGAGTACTTATTCCGCTGCTAGTAGTTCTTCGCTAAGGAATTTCCTCACCTGCAAATTCCTCAGTGAATAATTCATAAAAATCGCCTATTCACCCCCCCCCTCTAGTCGATATAACACACTTTCAGTAGTAAGTGAAGTGGTAATTTTGAGAGCAAATGGTTAGGATGAGTGGTTCCTCTTTCCTGTTTAGCTTTACAATAGAATATTGTTAGTCATGCACACTTGTGCATTTTCAGCCAGGCCCAGTGGAGTTGGCCTAAAAACATTTCTTTCTTTAAGCCTGCTACATCCATCTCAAGTATTTATGGTCAAGGGTTAGCAGGGCCATCCAAATAGAATATGTTGTATGGGCTTTTTTAGTAGGCCATCCTACCAGATTAGGGTTTATCGATGACGAGCAACTGACATTAGTAATAAGTATGAGTTGATATCACACTTCTATATGTATAACACAAGAGGCAGTTGATCCTACTTAATTAAGTACTAAGATACCCCGGCCCATGCATTAGTCGCAAGTACCCCATATGTCCTATTTTTAGCAAAGTCATGCTAAAATTCATGGAAAATTTCAGCATGACCATTGCTGAAAATAGGACATTATGGAGTACCCGAATTTGCCGGAACGGAAGTTAATCGACATTCCGGCAAACTCAAGGGCCTCTCGGGGTACCTGCAAAATCATTATCCCCGCATAATGAAGTCACTAATGGGTCATTTCAGAAGATCACAAGTAGCATCATCACAAGTACAACATCATCACAAGTGAAATACCAGGATGATATAATTAGTGCCCACTGATCACTAACAATGGAATTATTTTCCCATCATTCAGCATTTTGATGTCCTAGTATATAGGCATCCACCACAGCAACTTCAAAATGATTCTACGTTTTGGGCATCATGCATCAAAAGGTTTCTTCGTTTGATGATCCTTCTACTTCCAGGTTTGGGCATAAGATACAAGGTACGTAAACCAACTCATGGAAAAGACACTACAACAGAAGGGCGGCCTACACCACAAGATTAAACTTGCCACTAGCTCTGAACTATGAAAAATAATCCAAAAAAAGAAACATATGAGGCAGCAATGCAAAACCAGAAAGACATATGAGCCATGACACAAAACAAACCTAGCTATCTCTGAACTACTTGCAGAGCAACAACCACGCCAAACTGCACACAGAAGAGCAAAATCACAAGGCCTAAATACCCTAGAGCAGCCCCCAAACCTAGCAAACTATCCAATCGGGGGCAGCAAAACACAAGCCAAAGCAGCTCAAGGACACCAAGCGACAAAGCATGACAACCATGGGTTCTAACGGGTAGACGGAGGGGGTAGCGGAGCCCGGGGGGCGGCGTTGAAGCTAGGCAGCAGGAGCAGTGAGCAAAGCAGCAGCAATGCGAGGAGCGGAGTAGCGGCATGAGCAGCAACGCAGCAGTAGCAGCACAAGATTGTGTCATGCTGAAAGATTGTGCCATGTAGAAAATTGCCATGCTAATCTTTAGATAAATACAAATAGAACAAACTCTTAGATAAAAACTTGCCATGCTATTTTACAGAACAAACAAACATTTTGCCACCTTGATACATAACTGAATTTTTGTGTAGTAGGTTCAGATCTCATTTTTTGAGCTATCACACTGTTTTTGTTTACACAGCTACAATCTTTTGCCATGGAAAATCTTGGGACCATGGTCACATGGCAAATGTAGGATTGCTCTTAGCTAAAAACATGGCAAATGTAAAAAACAGAAGGAGAGGCGGAAGAGGGGAAGCGAGAGGACCTCACCACGGAGGCACACGAAGGCCCGACGGCGGATTAGGAGCAGCACGCCGGCCAGACTTGAAGGAGAGGCGGCGGAATCTGAGGTGGAAGAAGGACTTCTCTAGCCTGCTTTGGTGCTCGATGGCGTGGAGACGGAGACGCATCGGGGTGGGGTCGGGGGCGGAAGGGGAGGATGGGGAGAGGGAGGCGGCCGGGGCGCGGGGGCGGCGGCGGGGGCACGGGGCGGCGGCGCACGTAAGGGCGGCGGCGTAGTGGGTCGAGGCTGAGAGAGATGTGAGATTGGGGATCGGGGATTGGGGATTTTAGTGGGGAAGGGATAGCAATGGCGCACCACCTAGCGGTGCGCCATTAGTAACTTTTTTTGATAGCAATGGCGCACCTCCTGGCGGTGCGCCATTAGTAATCTTTTTTTTGGATAGCAATGGCGCATCCCCTAGAGGTGCGCCATTAGTAATATTTTTTGGATAGCAATGGGGCACCCCCTAGCGGTGCACCATTAGTAATTTTTTTAGGATTTTTGTTGCCTAGCGGAGGGCCAGCAGCGGCGTCTTGAACCCTAGGTCTCGCTCGGGGGGGGAGGGGTGGGTGGTGCGCTCGGCCGATTCCGTTCGGAGGAACCGAGCGAGGAGACAGGGGAGGGTGCGGGGGGTCGGCGGCGGCGGCGGCGGGGGAGGGTGCGGGGGGTCAGCGGTGGCGGTGGAGCGGGGGAGGGTGCGGGGGGTGCTCGGCGGCGAGGGGGATCTGGCGAGGGGGGATAGCGATCGAGATGGAGAGGGATCGAGATCGAGTGTCCTCGTGAATATTCAATATTTTTTCATATTGAATATGAAAAAATATCATCAAATTTGAAAAAATATTCATGAATTCAAAAAGTGCCCATGAATTAAATTTAAAAATATTCATGAGTTCAAAAAAATCAACAAATTCAATACTTTTTGTGAATTAGAAATTCAATACCATAATAAACATAAATAATTGTTCATGAGGACACTAGAACAGAAGAAATATCATTTCAATATGTCGAAATACAATCGAGAAATGAAGGCTACAATTTAAATACAATTGATCTTAGCTAGCTATCTGTTCACAATCTTCTTGCCCTTATTTTTCATGAATGGAGTTCTTAGTAATGGCGCACCACCTACAAATGCGCCATTAGTAACCCTGGTTACTAATGGCACACCAGCTGGTGGTGCGCCATTAGTAGTTTTGCAAAAAAAATGATAGTAGTGGCGCATGGGGTGAGTGATGCGCCATTACTAGTTAGAACTAGTAATGGCGCACTGTGCCCTGGTGCGCCATTAGTATTTTTGGAAAAAAATATGTTAGTAGTGGCGCACCAACACATGGTGCGCCACTGCTATATAGTAGTGGCACACCACATGTCTGGTGCGCCATTAGTGTCCATATTATCTATAGCCCTTTTCCTAGTAGTGACATGGCCAGCTGCCAATCTAAAGATGCACATGGCAGCGACCAAAGTTGTCCTTAGAGTACACATAAAGTCTTCGGCAGGGCCTATCTTGATCATGTCGAGTCACGAGGCTTCCAGAGTCCTTCTTTGTAAGAATGATGGCCCATATAGGTCAGCCCGTGGACTGTGGGCCAACTAGGTTGGTACCCCCTAGTCTAGGACACTGTTAGTAGCCCCTGAACTAGCCTTCGACGCTGAGGATGACACACTTCTTCGACTGAATGACTTCAGCTTGATAGACGAGTTCCTCCTTCGGAGATTCACAATCTCCCCATTTGTTCTAAGCCTTCACCAGACCCTTTCTTAAAGGAATCCCCCCAAATAGAGTTCATCCACACTCGCTAGCATCCGAATATGCGAGGTAACTTAGCCTCGAAGGGCAACCGTATTGGTGTGAACATTACTTATGGCCTGACAACTTCTCCAAAACACCACCACCTATAGTTAGGCAAGTCAGTTACTGTTGCTCGAATCGCGGCCCGAGGCAATTTTCTCATTGGCACGTCCTGTCAAAGTAGAGATCATGCTCGATTTTAAGGGATATCATCAAGATTTCGTTTTCTTCCATGCGCATGATGGCATCTTTTCCAGGTCGTGGTGATTTCTACGGCGCGGCAGGGGGGGACTCTTGGCCTTTCACAAGCATACAAGAGCAAAAGGAAAGCAGTAACCATTCCCACACTTCCATTCCCCCTCGAGCTCCAGCGCCCAGATCCAACCACGAATTCACTCATCCTCCTTAGCTCCCACAGCTTCCACCTCCAGTAATGGCCAACACCACCCTCAAGGGGCACTAGGCTAGTTCCTCCGTCACGGAGGGCACAATCCTGGAGCTACAGAGCGTGGGGTACATCCCCAACAATGTTGCCACTCAGCTGCCGGAGCCGAACCAATGCGTAACCACTCCCAAGCCAGGGGAGAGGGTGGTGTTCATTCCCTACCTCATCTGAGGTCCGGGGCTCCTGTTGCACGCCTTCGTGTGCGGGATCCGTTTCTTCTATGGGCCCGACTTCCATCATCTGGCTCCAAATTCGATCATCCACGTCACATCTTTCATAATTACCTACGAGGCCTTCCTTCGCATCAGGCCGCCCTTCGGGTTGTGGCTAAAGACGTTCGGCATCAAGCCGAAGTCCAGCGGCTCCAAGCTCACGGAGTGCGGGGGAGCAATGATTAGCAAAAATGGATGGTTCATCACCCAAATCCTTTTGATACATTGGCAGGTTTGTGAATCATCAACCTGCTTACCTGACGAATTACACAATTTTACCTCTCATACTTTAGAAGCTTCTCCCTGACAATACAAAATTCACATGATCAATGAATTTCAGCAAACTTGTAAGATGCTTGTCACAACATCTAATAATGCATTCCTGATGGTTTACAACATGGTTGTCGATGTCCACCGCACCTTGCTATACGACGGCATATTTCTGTACCCCGTGGACAAGAAGAGCCCAAACGGAAAGCTCCGGTACGCCAGCGCATATGCGCACAATTCAAACAGCACATCCACCATCGCATACAACTGTTTTGAAGTTGCCTGAATTTGTTGTGTTTGCAGTGTGATGTATGAGGTGTTCCCCATGTCATTTCGGATGGAGGAAGCCGGAGGCCAGTATGTCATATGCAAAGGACGGGTATGAGTTGTTGTAACATGCAAGCATCTCTGTTTTTTCTTTCCTTGGCCAGAATTTCATGTCTGGCAATAGACGGTATGTTGACACCTCATTTCTACGTTGTGAATCGATGCAATGCAGTCACTCGACCTGATCCCCACTGACATTCACGAGAGATCCACGATATTCCTGGGAACCAGCGATGACATGGAGGAGATGAAGGCGCTGTACGCAGAGGAGGCCAAGAAGGAAGGATCTGCATGATGATCGACGGTCATCGCGCACAAGGGGTGTAAAACTCATGGGCCTTGCCGGGCAATGTGGTTCATATGTCATGCATTTCTTTTCTATACATCATTGCCATTCAGTGTAATATAGCGTGGAGGCCTCGAACAGCTTCACTCATGAGCAGCCAAGGCATCTACTTCTTTCCACAATTTGTTCATTGATGATACATAATATACATCCATATATACATATATGCATCTCAGGAACGGCTGTGTGCATCGTTATGATGCAGAGGCCGAGGGACTGATCCTCCTTTTATATTTTTTTCCAGCTCAGGAGGACCACTGCTGCAAGCTGTGCAGAATGCGTTGCATATACATGCAGATTGTGGCATCATGTGTGTAAAAATGTCGACTGTTTCAGAACCGAAATATACTACTCCCTCCATCTGGAATTACTTGTCGTAGAAATGGATAAAATGGATGTATTTAGAACAAAAACGCGTCCACATACAACCATTTCTTCGATAAGTATTTTAGGACGGAGGGAGTACGTACATGCTAAGTGTCTCAGCCTGAGCGGTTGGCGCGGTGACCGCCTTTGCAGAACTCTGAACGCAGGCGCTCATGGTAGCTCACCGGTCACCAAACCAGTCGGCTGGTGTTCAGCAAAGGGCATATCGTCAGCCATGGCCATACAACACGGCAAAATGAATAGACTCTAATCAATTGAAAATGTTAATCCTTAGTTCCTCAAAATCTCCCCGATCCAGGGGGTCCACCACGTAGTGACGCTCTAAGGCGATAGCTGGTGATCGCAAGGCGACTGCGCGGTTGTGCTAGGGTTAGGGTTTTGTATACGGGGTGGCGTGTTTTCAGCGGTGATCCAGGGCAGCGACGGTGCTCTCCTGGGCACGGGCTGCTGGATCTGCAAGCCTGCCCTGCAGCGGTGCTGATGGTAGGAGGTGTAGATGGAAGGACGTCGACGGCTACTCCAAGGAACTCCATGACGGCCCCCGCCAGGTCGACTACGACTACACCGGCAAGGAAGGAGGCCCGATCTGCTGGTCAAGGGGAATCTGCTTCACCTGTGGAGATCAAGACGCCAGATCCGTCGGCGAGCCTGTCGGCAAGATTGGGCGCGATGGCCCTAATGGAGAAGGAGGAGGCGGGACTTGTGTTCGAAGATCCAACCTCAAATGCCCAGAAACGTCATAGATGGGCGGCGGTGGGTAAGGTTTGCTCGCCGCGGTCGCTGAAGATGTCAGTGTTAGAGAAAACAATGCCTAGGGCTTGGGGCCGCATCGAGAAGCGAAGATCAGAGAGATTGGCCCAAAAATAATTTCTGTTCAATTCGGGAGCAAAGGTGACTGGAGACATGTCCTCAATAATGGGCCATGGCAATATGATTTTGCTGTTCTAGTGATGAAGGACTATGATGGAGACAAGAGGCCCTCGGAGATGATTTTCGACAAAGTAGATGTCTGGGTTAGGGTCTCTGATCTGCCACCGGACAAGAGGACGGAGGTGTTTGGGAGGGCGCTTGGTAATTGGCTGGGTGAAACCATTAAAGTTGATGTGGACAGGGAAGGCGTTGCGCGTGGGAACCAACTTCGTGTTCGAACTAAGATCTCTGTGTCTGAAGAAAAAGGCTGATGATCAGGAGAGGACTTGGTTTGAGTTTTTCTATGAGAAGATCCCTCACTTTTGTTTCGACTGTGGAAGACTGGTTCATGTGAATGGTATTTGTGAACCCCGGTAGAACCTGCAACTCAGTGGGTAGTTGGTTGCGATCTGAATCTGGCAGAAACGCGACAAGCAAGGATGGTGGAGAAAGCACGGCTGTTAGCAGTGGCAATAGCAGGGGTAGCTCTCGCGTTGGGGAAGCATCTGATGGAGGAGATCAGCAGCCCAGAGTGAGAGATCTACATACCAAGAGGAACCTGGGCTCAGAGTTCTCCCGTTCTGCTAAGAATCGCACTGGCGATAGGCAGGGTAAGTATGGGGAGGAGGCTGAGAGCCCTTGTAAGGACAGGCGCATCTATGGAATGGCGCGAGATGGGGATCTTCGGGATGAGCTAGAGTCCAGGCGTGAGCATGACCTTCGAACAAAGCTGATGGATCAGCAGTCTCAAAGAAAAGGTAATGACAATGGGAATGCAGAAAGAGAGGGGAAGGGGAAGGATAAAATGCCGGAGTACACGCAGCGCCACATGCAGGCGGGTCGGGTTTGTCCACTGGGTCAACCTGATATGCATGGGATGCATGGAAGACCAAGAGGGTGCTACATTAGGAAGTCGAGGAAGGAATTTGAGGAGAGGCAGAGGGAGGCTTTCCATGACGATCATGAAGGGGAAGGAAGGAAGAGGAGACCAAGACAGGTTTGGGTGGCGAAGGGTGACCCGGGAAGGAGAGGCAATACAGATGTGTTCATTCGTGATACGAGACAGAAAACGTCCTTGGTGTTTGACCGCATCTCGGACAACAGCAAGAGTAGATCAGCGGACCCCGATTCTCGGGTCCGCCGGGAGCAATGAATGTTCTTTCCTGGAACTATCGAGGATTGGGGTTGGACTCGACAGTTTGGCGAACTTCATGACCTGGTTAGGTCCCACAACCCAGCGGTGGTCTTTTTGAGTGAAACGAAGAAAAGTGCAAGGGCTATGGAGAAGCTGAAGTGGAGCTTGGGATTCAGAAGTGGCGTGGCGGTTAGTTCTGTGGGAAGAAGTGGCGGCCTCGTGATGTGGTGGAGGGAACATGTGCATGCAACGATTAGGCCTTGGTGCCAATACTTCCTGGATGCAGAGGTGGTGCTAGATGGTAAAACCTTTAGGATCACTGGATTCTACGGGGAACTCGACACCGAGAAAAGGAAGAAGTCATGGGATGCTTTACACTTTTTACGGAGTCAGGACAATCTCCCTTGGCTTTGTGTGGGTGATTCCAATGAGGCGATGTTCCAATCCGACCAACAAGGGGGCAATTTGAGGAGTTTTACGCAAATGGAAGATTTCAGAGACTGCTTAGCAGAGTGCGGTTTGGACGACTTGGGATTCTCTGGATATAGATATACATGGTACAATAGGAGAGATGGTGATGCTAATGTGCAGGTCTGGCTTGACCGTGCAACTTGCACCGACGCTTTTCTGGAGATGTTCTCGGAGATTAATGGTGAGAACCTTATCACGGAAGAGTCTGATCATCTGGCCCTCCTTGTGCATGTGTTGGAGACGGCTCCAACACAACGATAAAAGGGGGTGTGGTCTTTCAAGTTCGAGGAGGCATGGCCCAAGCACGATGACTATGAGAGTATGGTTTCGGATGCGTGGGCTGCAGCGAATAACGGGGCCTCCGAGATAGTAGCGATATGGGACAAGATCCATCAAGTCTCGGGGGGATATGCAAAGGTCGAGTAGGGTTGTTTTTGGGTCGATTCGGAAACAAATCTCAAAGCTCAAAGCACAACTACAAAAGGCCAAGGAGATGGCACTGGGGTTGGGTTCCTCACTGGAGGTACGCGACCTTGAAAGCCAACTCAAAGAGATTTATGCACGGGAGGAGGTATATTACAGGCAATGTTCTCGCGTTGACTAGATAAAGGCCGGCGACCAGAACACCAAATACTTCCAGGGACGAGCCTCGCACAGGAAGAGAAAAAACACGGTTCGTGCCTTAAGGAAAGAGGATGGCTCGAGGTGCATGGTAGATGACGAGATGAGGGAGATGGCTGCGGCTTTCTACGAGTCCCTTTTCACATCGGAGGGTTCAACCGGCGTGAATGAGTTCCTGGAGAATATTCAGCCTGCGGTGACGGATGAGATGAACAACAAGCTTACGGCGAGAGCCACAGACGAGGAGGTTGATGTCGCGCTTTTTCAAATGGGACCAACGAAGACCTTGGGACCGGATGGATTGCCTGCATTATTCTATCAGTGGCACTGGCCATTGGTGAGAGAGGATGTATGTCGTGCGGTCCAAGATTTCCTAGGGGGTGTCGTAGCCCCGGAGTCTTTCAATGCGACCACGATATTGATGATACCGAAAGTTAACTCAACGGGGTTGCTTTCATAGTTTCGTCCCATTAGCTTGTGCAACGTTCTTTATAAGCTTGCTGCAAAAGTGCTCGTGAATAGGCTTAAGGTTTTCCTTCCGGTTCTCATCTCAGAGGAATAGAGCACTTTTGTACCGGGACGGATCATCACGGACAATGTGATTGTAGCATATGAGTGAGTGCACGCAATAAGAACCCGGAAACAGAAAAAACCTCTGTGTGCAGTAAAGTTGGATATGAAAAAGGCCTATGACAGGGTCGAATGGATGTTTCTTGAACAAATGATGGCTAAGTATGGTTTTGCGGAGGGGTGGATTAAGATGGTGATGAGATGTGTGACTTCTGCACGTTTTACTGTGAAGCTTAACGGAGGGCTCTCTGCGGGTTTTGTGCCATCAAGGGGGCTCAGGCAAGGGGATCCACTCACCCCGTACTTATTTCTTTTTTGTGTTGAAGGTTTCTCAGTGATGTTGAGGAGAGCACAAACAGAGGGCAGCATTAAAGGGGTTAGATTTGGGAGCACTGGCCCCCAAGTCACGCACCTCTTATTTGCAGATGATAGTATTGTATTCTTGCAGGGCACTCCGGAAAATGTTCATGTGCTGAAGAACATCTTGGTTAGGTACGAGGCTTCATCCGGACAAAAAATCAATCTCCAAAAGTCGTCCATCTTCTTCGGGAAAGGATGTGGACAACAACAAAAAGATGTTCTGAAGCAAGCTATTGGTATTGAACAAGAGGCTCTGAGCGAGAGATATTTAGGTCTACCTACGGTGGTGGGGAGATCTAAGGATGGCACATTCAAGTATGTGACAGAATACTCTAAAGGAAAAGTAACGGGATGGAAGGGACAAGGGCTGTCAAAGAAGGCCAAGGAAGTGCTTGTTAAATCTGTTTTGCAGGCTACACCTACTCTCACTATGAGTTGTTTTCACCTCTCGAAGAAGATGTACCGGAACATGACTTCAATCTCTTCAAACTTCTGGTGGGGTGCAATGAATGGTGAGAGGAAAGTGCATTGGATTGCCTAGGATAAGATGTGTCAGTCAAAACCGACGGGAGGTTCGGGTTTCCGGGACCCGGAGGCTTTCAACCAAGCCCTACTAGCAAAACAGGCATGGAGGATTCTGCAGTCGCCGATCTCTCTATGTGCTAGAATTCTTCGAGCACAGTATTTTAGTGATAGTTCCATCATGAGTGCTACGTGCCCAGCGGGCGGATCCTACACGTTCAGGAGTATATTGCATGGGAGAGACTTGCTATGGGAGGGAATCATATGGCGCATCGGAGATGGCTCGTCGGTGAAGATTCACCATGACCCTTGGATCCCGAGACAAGGGAGTCTGCTGCCACTGGGCGCAGTTTTCCTTACGGGAGTGCAGAAGGTGGCTGACTTGTTGAACCACATGGGTGAAACGTGGGATGATGCAAAGCTACAAGCTATGTTCTCTGTCGATGACGCCAATGATATCAAGCAGATAGCTGTTGGAGGGCCGGGGCTTCAAGATTATATTGCATGGAATCACACAAAGAATGGTATTTTCATGGTGAAGTCGGCTTATCATCTACGGATGGCCTTGAATGCTGCTAAGCGGGGCCAGCCAGGATCTTCTTCGACTTCTCTTACACATCGAGGTTGGTTGTCTTTGTGGGATACATCGACTCCAGGGAAAGCAAAAATTCATATGTGGCGTCTGATGAAAAATGGACTAGCTATGGGTGCTGAATTGCTACGTAGAAGTATCAAGGCGAGTGTGTTTTGTGTTGCTTGTGGACGAGAAGAAACTGGTTTCCACCGTTTTCGGGGGTGCTCGCACTCGATGTGCTTTTGGAAGCAGCTTAGCTCGGCGTTGGGAGTCTCGGTGGCCAAACCACCATGCAATATTGATTCCCAGAGCAAGCTAGCAAATTGGTTGCTAGAGTGGTTTGCACAGGCACCGGACCTTGACAAATCGATCATGGTACAAGCTGTCTATGGACTGTGGCTAGCGCGTAATGATGCGCGAGAAGGGAGGAAAATTTCTGCAGCACATGAAATATCACATACAATGGCTGCATATGTTAAAGAATGGGAAGAGATACACATGAAGGAAGTGAAGCCAAAGCCACAAGAAGAAAGGGCAGTGTGGGAAGCACCAGACACTGGCTGGATCAAAGCTAACACAGATGGATCGGTGTCGAAACACTTGGGAAAAGGAGGCGTTGGCGTGCTGCTGCGTGACGACATGGGTGCTTTTCGAGCGGCGTCTTGTCAGGTTGTGGTGACAGCGTCAGACCAGGAGATGGTCGAACTTCTGGCGTGCAAGAAGGTGATCGAGCTGGCTAGAGGAGTTGGGGCAGGGAAGTTCCACCTCGAGTGTGATTCGGCAGGAGTGGTGTCCATGCTTAATAACCAGGAGAAGAATCTCTCTGCCGCGGGACCAGCTGTCGAAGACGTTAAGTCGAGGCTGAAGGACTTTGAAGATTTTAGAGTATCTTAGTTTCCAATCAAAAAAATTTAGAGTATCTTGGGTAAGCCATAGTGCAAACGCCGCTGCTGATAGATTAGCTAAGGTGGGAATGGGAGATGAACTGAATTCTATGTGGCCCTCATCACCACCAAACTGTATTTTGCATATTATTTCAGATGAGATTCCGGCACTATTTTAAGTAATAAACCGGCGATAGTCTTACCCTCAAAAAAAAGAAAAATTTAATCCTCCACATTGCTGTGTAGATCCAGGCATCTCAGGATTGATTCGACCATTACATGTAGGATAGCTGAAACAGGTGAAACCTAGCGCCGCCAGTTTCCCTGTCCCGTCTTGCCGTCACCGGAGGGGCCGACCGACGAAGCTCGGCTGGCTCCCGGGATGGCGGCGGCTGGGTGCTTTTCGGCTTGTGTGCGGCGCTGGTGAGCATGGCGTCGGCCGCTGGATTGGGCGTAGTTCCCCACGTGGGCTGCTGGATCTGGCGACGGCGGCTGCCTCGATGGATATTGTGATCCGTCGCGTTTGGGCTTGAGGCCATAGCGTGCTGCGCTGGATGTCCGCGGCGTCACCCGCTAACTTGGGCGATGGGTGCCCGCCTGGCTTGCTGGATCCTTTCCACGATCTGATGCCCAGATTGGTTGGTGGTTTGACTCCACATCGGACTGGCGGGCTGCTAGTGTTTCCTGTAGCCCACCATTCATGTGGTCCGTCCATGAGGCATGAGGAACAACATTTGTTTGGGCTGGCTACAGTGGCGGTGCCTCCTGCCAAGACGCGCACACATTTCAAAATCAAACTTATAAATCAGACCGGTCAAATGTGAGTTATATGTGACAAAATAATATAGTTGAATCCATATCCAAAAAAAGTTTTCAATGATATAATTTTAAAGTGTGTGTGTGTCTATAGGAGTAGAATTTTTTTATCATAGCTTGCCAAAGAACTAGTTAAGGTTTTCAACGGTGTAAAAGTTACGAAAATCCCCCCCCCCTTTCAAAAAATACTAAAACAACATACCTATAATATAACATGATCCAACTAAGCGCTTAAAAATACAACTTTATGTGTCCTGAACAAAAAAACAAGTAGTTCATTATATATTTATGTCGCTGGGAGTTGAAATGCTTGTTTTTGTCAAGGACAGATAAATGCATATTTCATAATCCGTCCATTGGATCATCTTATTACATTTTTTACGGTGGGGATCATCTTATTACATTTTTTACGGTGGGGATCATCTTATTACATTAGATAGATACTTCACTATTTATTATTATTTTTGATAACTTTTAAACCATCAAAAGGTTAGCAAGCCGAAACAAGTTTTGTGGCAAGCCTTTTGTTCTTTTGTCCAGGGGACATAAAGTTTATTTTCCCAATTGCTCTGTTTGACGACCCATGATCTTATATTAAATGTGAGGTGTTCCACTAATTTGTTTTCATGATTTTTGAGAACGTATACACCATCAAACCTTAAACGAGTTCCACATTGTCCATTTATCACCAGTTAAAGCTCCGCCGAATTGAATATTCAATGGGTGTGCCCCGAGCGTCGAGGCCTCTAAGGTCTCTTCTCTGTGAACAATATCATACAAGGATGGATATTCAAGAGCGAATGGAGTGTATATCACCAACCATGAAAGAACCTCTATTAAAAAATTAACCTTCACCAAACCGTTCAAAAAAGGCGAGTCTGTTGGCCTAACAACTACTTGTCATAACATTTTGGAATGCAAGTATTTATTGTGCTAGAACTCTTGCCACATACCTTCCTCGTTGAGTAGCTTATACAACCATCTGCTGAGTAGCTCTTATTTTTTATCTTGAATTTTTCAACACCCAGACCCCTTGATCCTTAGCCCTGTGCAAAATGTCCAACTTCAGAAGTCTGTATTTTCAGTTATGCTCATTGCATTGCTAGAGGAACCTAGAATGATAAAAATCTGGCCTTTTCAACACCCCTTTGGGTATCTAAAAAAAGGAGAGCATGAAGATGGAGAGGCTGGTAAGCACAACGAGTTGATGATAGAAAGCCTTCCTCCATAGGACATGGGCTTGCCCTTCCGACAGCTGAGCTCGAGATAAGTAAATGGAAGAGTCACCACCTCACAGCCAAAAATATGCCTACACTGGACCTCTTCCACTTTGTCCTTGCCAAAAAAGAAGAGCTCACTTATGCAGAAGCTTATTTTGAGACTGGACAAGTTTCAAAAATACAAATGATCAAGTTCATATTAATAGCCTTCTAAAGGTCATTCTCCAGAAATAAGACCGTATTATCAACATATTGAAGAAAAGACACACCTTCATCCACCAGATGTAGAATTAGGCCCTAACCCGATCGTGCTCTTTAGTCCTTCCTATAAGAATAATAAACATATTGCCAATGATATTGAAAAGAATTGGCCATGATTTTGATGACAACACCATAGATACAAAAGCATGAAACGGATACAAAAGCATGATTGGCAATACCCAACCTCTACATACCTAAGATGAACACAGACACAAACGAATAGTCTGACAAAGTAAAAATGACATCTTGGCAAAAATAAAGCCATATGAGACCGAAATTATGTCCATGTTGAGGGAGGAGGTGGAACAACACAGAGATTATGCTGCCACCCATGTTCGGTAAAAACCTCCTTGATCACCCACTCCAACTACATACACACCGTCTTGAACAACGGTTGATGCTTCATTCGGTGTAGTGTAGGCCATATGCGAAGCCAATGCATACAAAGGTATATAACATGCATAGGATAAGATATTCTGTATTTTAAAATATTATCATTTGTAAACAGCCAAAGAAACCATAGCAAGGCAGACACTCTATCCCTTATTAGTGTACTAAACTTATTTGGTATAGACCATATATACTGGCAAAACTTGTGGGCGAATACAAAGTGGACACTGTTTGGATAACTGATCACGTAGAGCGCACAAATTTGCATTGAAAGAAGAGGTATTTTATTGCCTAAGAGTGAGTAGAAAACCTATGTGTCTTGCTTCCTTGCTAGTTGCGCCAAGTGAGCTTGTCCTTAGTTAGGACAAATCCCCTCTAAATATATCACATGAAAAGCTTAACTTTTAATGCATCTTCAGTTTCCATATTTGTTTATTATTTTCCACTGGAATCTCTGTGTGCGAGAGTGCATGGTATCTAGAGTTGACTGTGAAGGACCCAGATGTAGTTAGATTCCAGCAAAACACATTCCTTCCTTATGCCAGTTTAACTGAATTCAAACAAGATAGAAGATGTTGCCATGACACAAGGCGGGGGCCAATAAAATCCCTTCTAAATGATAAATCCGGCATGGAGGAGCTGAGCACATGTGAAGAGTATCATTCTTCTCGTATACAATGCAGTACAAGGCAGGATATTGTTTCCAGAGAGTGGAGTTTTCTAGTCACTTGTCCTCCCAGAAACTATCTTAGAGCCATCCTTTACTGCAAAAGATCCAAAGTGAAAAAATGTGTCTTTGCCTTCATCAGACCAGCCCAACATTGAGAATCTCCGGGCTTCGAATATGCTTGGGACACACATTTTGGCCTAGATACTTACTGTGCAGCAGTGTTTTTCACACACCATCCTTGGTAAGTAGCTTGAACAACCATTTACTATGTAAGATATCATTCTTGACTTGGAGGTCCTGAATACCTAAACCTCCTTGGTCTTTCAGCGGAGAAACCATGATGCATTTGGTTGGTCTATACCTTTTTATTTCATTATCTCCTTGCCAAAAGAATCTGAATGTGAAATAATCCAATTTATGCAGGACCCCTTTGGGAAGTTAAAAAAATTGAAAGCATGTAGAACCATGTTTATGAGAATATAATTGATTAGAACTAGTCCACCTCTAATAAAGAGCAACTTGCCTTTCCAAATGCTCAACCGTTTCTCTAAGCACCCTTCAACATGGTTCCATTCCACATTAGTGAGCCGCCGATAATGAATCAAAATTTCCAAATATTTACCGAGACTTATGTAACACCCCAGATGTAACTTTCCCAATTTGTACTCCAACTCTTGTCGTTTCGGCGTTAAGCTATTTTATCTTTCTCGGGTTCGGGTCTTTGTCTCCGTGTGTTGTTATCGTTGTCATGCATCTCATATCATGTCATCATGTGCATTGCATTGGCATACGTGTTCATCTCATGCATTCGAGCATTTTCCCCGTTGTCCGTTTTGCATTTCGGCGCTTCGTTCTCCTCCGGTGGCCATTTCCAGCTTTATTTCGTGTGTGGGGATTAAACATTTCCGGATTGGACCGAGACTTGCCAAGCGGCCTTGGTTTACTACCGGTAGAGCGCCTGTCAAGTTTCGTATCATTTGGACTTCGTTTGATACTCCAACGGTTAACCGAGGGACCGAAAAGGCCTCGTGTGTGTTGCAGCCCAACACCCCTCCAATTTGACCCAAAACCCACCTAACTCTGCTCCATCATCTAGAGCGTTCGATCACGATCGCGTGGCCGAAAACCACACCTCATTTGGACTCTCCTAGCTCCCTCTATGCCTATTTAAAGACCCCTTCCCCGAAATCCGGATCTGTTGGAAATATGCCCTAGAGGCAATAATAAATTAGTTATTATTATATTTCCTTGTTCATGATAATCGTTTATTATCCATGCTAGAATTGTATTGATAGGAAACTCAGATACATGTGTGGATACATAGACAACACCATGTCCCTAGTAAGCCTCTAGTTGACTAGCTCGTTGATCAATAGATGGTTACGGTTTCCTGACCATGGACATTGGATGTCATTGATAACGGGATCACATCATTAGGAGAATGATGTGATGGACAAGACCCAATCCTAAGCCTAGCACAAGATCATGTAGTTCGTATGCTAAAGCTTTTCTAATGTCAAGTATCATTTCCTTAGACCATGAGATTGTGCAACTCCCGGATACCGTAGGAGTGCTTTGGGTGTGCCAAACGTCACAACGTAACTGGGTGGCTATAAAGGTGCACTACGGGTATCTCCGAAAGTGTCTGTTGGGTTGGCACGAATCGAGACTGGGATTTGTCACTCCATGTGACGGAGAGGTATCTCTAGGCCCACTCGGTAGGACATCATCATAATGTGCACAATGTGATCAAGGAGTTGATCACGGGATGATGTGTTACGGAACGAGTAAAGAGACTTGCCAGTAACGAGATTGAACAAGGTATCGGGATACCGACGATCGAATCTCGGGCAAGTATCGTACCGATAGACAAAGGGAATTGTATACGGGATTGATTAAGTCCTTGACATCGTGGTTCATCCAATGAGATCATCGTGGAACATGTGGGAGCCAACATGGGTATCCAGATCCCACTATTGGTTATTGGCCAGAGAACGTCTCGGTCATGTCTGCATGGTTTCCGAACCCGTAGGGTCTACACACTTAAGGTTCGGTGACGCTAGGGTTATAGAGATATTAGTATGCGGTAACCCAAAAGTTGTTCGGAGTCCCGGATGAGATCCCGGACGTCACGAGGAGTTCCGGAATGGTCCGGAGGTAAAGAATTATATATAGGAAGTGCTATTTCGGCCATCGGGACAAGTTTCGGGGTCACCGGTATTGTACCGGGACCACCGAAAGGGTCCCGGGGGTCCACCGGGTGGGGCCACCTGCCCCGGGGGCCACATGGTCTGTAGGGGGTGCGCCTTGGACTATATGGGCCAAGGGAACCAGCCCCAAGAGGCCCATGCGCCAAGAATCAAGGGAAAGGAAGAGTCCTAAAGGGGGAAGGCACCTCCGAGGTGCCTTGGGGAGGAGGGACTCCTCCCTGGCCGCACCCTTCCTTGGAGGAAGGGACAAGGCTGCGCCCCCCCTCTCCCTTGGCCCTATATATAGTGGGGGAAAGGGAGGGCAACCAGACCTAAGCCCTGGCGCCTCCCTCTCCCTCCCATGACACATCTCCCTCCTCCCGCAGCGCTTGGCGAAGCCCTATTGGAATCCCGCTACTTCCACCACGCCATCGTGCTGTTGGATCTCCATAAACCTCTCCTTCCCCCTTGCTGGATCAAGAAGGAGGAGACGTCGTTGCTCCGTACGTGTGTTGAACGCGGAGGTGCCGTCCGTTCGGCGCTAGGATCATCGATGATTTGGATCACGACGAGTACGACTCCATCAACCCCGTTCTCTTGAACGCTTCCACGCGCGATCTACAAGGGTATGTAGATCCACTCCTCCCTCGTTGCTAGATGACTCCATAGATAGATCTTGGTGACACGTAGGAAAATTTTGAATTATTGCTACGTTCCCCAACAGGATCTCCCTCTCCGAAACCCTAAATTTTCCACCTCGCGCCGACCTGACACGTCCGTCCCTGGCCGGACATCGTCCACCGCCCGCCCGCACTAGTGGCAGATCGCCACGTGTCCCTCCGCCGCCAGCCGCCGCGGCGGCCCGGCGAGCCCGCACGACCCATCGCCGCCCGCGCCTCCCCGCGCTCCCAGCCATCCCGCACCGCCGCCGCAGCCATCCACCGCACGCCGCCCCAGAAGCTCGACGCCGGCGCCGCCACCTCGCCGCCCTCCGACGCCGGCCGCCTGGGTCGCCGTCGCCGGCTGCCGCCGCCTCGCCCGACGCACCGCCGCCACGGCCAACCACCGGAGCCGCCCCGGCCTCTTCCTCCCCGGCCGACCTCGCCTCTCCCTCCTCCGGCCTCTTCCTCCCCGCCGACGAACAGTGCTCGCCGGAGCAGCCGCCACCTCGCCCGAGTTCTCGGTTCGCGTGTCGTGAACAGTAAACCCTAGATCTCGGGGTGATTTTTTTTCTCTAAGTCCCGAAATTGCAGATCCAAGTGCTCCTGTTCATATCTCCGTAACTTTGCATCTGTAGCTCCGATTCATGCATATAGCATATCAAAATGTTCATCTCAGAGAGTACATCATTTCATTCCATTGCATCATTTTCATTTGAGTTCATCTTGATGCCCGAAATGCTGTTAGAAGAGGGCTACTTGAGATAATTGTCAGATCTGCTACTTCATTTAGCTTTTTGTCATTTTTGCCATGATTAATGTGTGCATGATATGCCCTGATGCTCTACATATGTTTTGTTAAGGGTTTTGTCATCTTTCTAGAGGTGCAACCTATGTATTTTTGTGATGAGTGTGCTGACTAGTGCAAGCTTGCAAAGTGGTGCACTTAGTAATTCTGTTTTCAGGGACTTAGCATTTGCACTAAGTCCTTGAGCTGCTTATCTCATGTTGCCATATGTTCATGTTGTTTCCTAGTGATCCGTGCCTCTTTTGAGGATGATCAGTAAGGATGTTTTGTTAATATTGTAGTGCTCTATCCATCCATGTCTTTGTTTGCAATTTTGGAGCACCCTAGCTTGAGTCAATCGAGATCTACTTTTGCTACTTTGTGAATCTGGGCAGATTGTCAACTTGTTTGCAATTTTGCCGATGATGTTGTAGTTGATCCGTGCATGCCATGCTATTGTTCTTGCCATGTCTGGCTTGCATTTTGTGCCTTCTTGATGGGTGTATGCTTGTCTTGCCATGACTTGCACCGTAGTGAGTGCATCGAGCTCGTGAACATGCCTACTTGATATCTGTTTCAGCATATGCCAGTTTTCACTAAGTCTGAAAACTGATTATGTTTTTGCGATGTTCACGTGCTTGTTAGTATATTTTCTGATCCCTTTTGGCTCAAGGTCACTAAGGGACTTTTGTTAAGCTATTTGAGTAGCTCCATGCCATGTTTTACTTTGACATGTTCAGGTCCTGTAGCATGTAGTTTTGTTGCTCCGAAGAGTGCTACCTGATCTGAAATTCCAGACAAGTGTTAATTTCACTAAGTGTGAGATCTGTTTGTCATATGCATTTTTGCCATGCTTGTTTGAACCTGTTAATGGATGAATTGGCCGTAGCTCAGTGCTATACTTTTGTTAAGCATCTTGTATGCATCCCTGCCATGTATTTTGTTGTCATGTTTGGGTGCTGTAGCATGTTCATCTCATTGCATTTAGATGCCTACTTGCTGTAAATCGCAGACCGGTGTCATTTTTGAATCGCTTGCCATTTCCAAACCGTAACTCCGTTTTCGGCGTTCTTTATATCGTTTTCAAGCGATTTCATCTTATATTTCCAGTGGCATACTTGAATTTCCAAGTTGAGGCCAGGTTCATGCATTCCTTGTCACATCTTGCATATGCATCCCGCATCGCATCCCGCATAGCATATCATCATTGCATCATATTGTTTGTCCTTGCACGTGGTTGATTGTGTCTTTGTTGCTTGTTTGTCTTGTTTGGGTAGAGCCGGGAGACGAGTTCGCTAACGAGGAGCCCGTTGAGTTTGCTTTCGAGGATCCAGTAAACTCTGACAACTGTGCAGGCAAGATAATCATACCCTCAAAATCACTACTATTTTTGCTATGCTAGTTTTGCTCGCTCTTTTGCTATGCCATTTCTATGATGCCTACCACTTGCTTTCAAGCCTCCCAAATTTCCATGTTAAACCTCTAACCCACCATGTCCTAGCAAACCGTTGATTGGCTATGTTACCGCTTTGCTCAGCCCCTCTTATAACGTTGCTAGTTGCAGGTGAAGATTGAAGGCCGTTCCTTGTTGGAACATTTATTTACTTGTTGGGATATCATTATATTATCTTGTTATCTTAATGCATCTATATACTTGGTAAAGGGTGGAAGGCTCGGCCTCTCGCCTAGTGTTTTGTTCCACTCTTGCCGCCCTAGTTTCCGTCATATCGGTGTTATGTTCCCGGATTTTGCGTTCCTTACGCGGTTGGGTTATAATGGGAACCCCTGATAGTTCGCCTTGATTAAAGCTTTTCCAGCAATGCCCAACCTTAGTTTTACCATTTGCCACCTAGCCTCTTTTTCCCTTGGGTTTCTGGAGCCTGAGGGTCATCTTATTTAAACGCCCCGGGCCAGTGCTCCTCTGAGTGTTGGTCCAAATAGAGCCACTTGCAGCGCCACCTCAGGGCAACTTGAGGGTTGGTTTTAGTTGTACGTAGTGTTCATCTGAGTGTGCCCTGAGAAAGAGATATGTGCAGCTCCTATCGGGATTTGTCGGCACATTCGGGCGGTGTTGCTGGATTTGTTTTAACTTGTCGAAGTGTCTTGAAGAACCGAGATACCGAGTCTGATCGGAACGTCTTGGGAGGAGGTCTATTCCTTCGTTGACCGTGAGAGCTTGTCATGGGATAAGTTGGGACTCCCCTGCAGGGATTTGAATTTTCGAAAGCCGTGCCCGCGGTTATGGGCAGATGGGAATTTGTTAATGTCCGGCTGTAGATAACTTGAACCTTAATTTAATTAAAATGAATCAACTGAGTGTGTTACCGTGATGGCCTCTTCTCGGCGGAGTCCGGGAAGTGGACACGGTGTTGGAGTAATGTTTGCGCAGGTTGTTCTCTAGATTCTCGCTCGCGCTTTGCCTCCTCTTCTCGCTCTCTTTTGTGAATAAGTTGGCCACCATATTTTGCTAGTCGCTTGCTGCAGCTCCACATATTTACCTTGCCTTACCTATAAGCTTAAATAGCCTTGATCGCGAGGGTGCGAGATTGCTGAGTCCCTGTGGCTCACAGATTACTATTACACCAGATGCAGGGCCTGATGATTCCGCTCCAGGAGACGCGCTTGAGCTCAAGTGGGAGTTCGACGAAGACTCTCAACGTTACTATGTTTCCTTTCCTGATGATCAGTAGTGGTGCCCAGTTGGGGGTGAACGGGACCGTTGTCGCATGTTGGGTTTCTTTTATTTTGGCGCCGTAGTCGGGCCATGAGTGTTTGGATGATGTAATGTTATTTATACACTTGATTGACATGGCGAGTGTAAGCCAACTATGTTATCCTCCCTTTTATTATCTTATTACATGGGATGTTGTGAAGATTGCCTAACTTGTGACATATGCCTTCAATGCGATTATGCCTCTAAGTCGTGCCTCGACACGTGGGAGATATAGTCGCATCGAGGGTGTTACAAGTTGGTAATCAGAGCCTTCCCCGACCTTAGGAGCCCCATTGCTTGATCGTTTTTAGCGGCCGAGTTGTGTCTAGAAAAATGTTTTGAGTCATTTAGGAATTAGATATCGGAAAGTTTAGGAATTCTTTTTACTTCCCAGTCTCCTCATCGCTCTGGTAAGGCATCCTGACGTAGAGTTTTGACTCTTCTCTTCTCAAATTTCACTAAAAAAAATTTAGGATCGCGCGGGTATCTTGGAATAATTCCGATGGTTTTATGATGAGAACATTGTCTTGGTGCCTCCTGTCAGGGGTTTAGTGGAAGTGTCTCGGGGAGTTGAGCTCTGAGGTGTTGTCATCATAATTTTATCGTTGCAATTCTGAAATACCTGAGTTTAGTACGCCGACATCGAAAATCTCTTTTATGCAGTTCGTTGGTGAGATAACCTCGACGCCACCCAGTACTGGGGCGGGAGTTCGGGAGTATCGCCATAACTTGTATAACGGATGCTTTTCGAAGGTTGAGGTAGATGGTTTCCGAAGGTTTCTTGGTTATGTGTTGAAGGATGGATACAGCTGGATGTAGGATTTGCTAGATTTGCGTGAGATATTATGCTTCCCCTGTATCCCCAACACCTGATTGCATAACCAGAAAGGTTCGGGAGTTTCATAGGTGGGAATTCCTGTAGCTCTAGTTCTTCTTCCACGGATATTGGTTTGAGATTGGGATTTCTTACCGATTATTCGTTCTTGATCCGTACCTTGTTGATTTATTTCTCTATCTTAATTATGCGTGGCTTCTCAATTTATGGATATGTGACCATTTCAAGAGGAATGCATTCGTTCATTGTGTTCGGATGAGAAGACTATATGTTGCAATTTTCATTCCGTTGGATTCAGCTTCAATATTTGTCTATCAATGTGCTAATGGTGGTCAGCCTCTTCAGGATGGCTCCTCCAACGCGCACGACTCCAAATCCTGATCTGCCACCACCTCCCCCTCCTCCAGAGGCATGGCAAGCTGTGATGGCCGCAACCAATGCTAACACATAGTTGATCATGCAAATTCTTCAAGAGCGCAATCAAGGCAACCAAGGGAATCAAGGCAACAATCAGAATCACTTTGCTACACTCAACCAGTTCCTTGCTAATGGGCCAAAGACTTTCAGCAATTGTGTTGAGGCAACCGATGCTGACGATTGGCTTGTGGATCTGTGCAAGCATTTCGAGTGCAGTAACGTCAGGCCTGAGGACTTTGTCAAATTCGCTTCCTTCCAACTCAAAGATCAAGCTGCAGAATGGTTCCAACAGTACAAGGATTCCCGAGGTGGACGTGTTATCACTTGGGACGATTTTCGTCGAGATTTCCGAGCTCATCATATTCCCCAGAGCGTGGTTGAAAGCAAGCGTGAGGAATTCCGCAACCTGAAGCAAGGCTCTTTGTCTGTCTATGACTAAAACAAGTTGTTCCAGAAGCTCGCCCGCTTTGCCAAGCAGGACGTACCTGATGAGAAGAGCATGATATACCAGTTCAGGGGTGGTCTCAGAGAAGAAATTCAGCTAGCTCTTGTTCTCTTCGAGCCCTTGAGGTACGATGAGTTCTACAACATGGCACTGAAGCAAGAGGCTGCTCAGTTGAGGTGTGATGCTTCGAAGAAGCGAGTCAGAGATGTTACTCCTTCTTCCTCTACTCAAGTGGCCAAGCAGCAGAAGTATTGGCTTCCTCCTCCTCCGTTCTGTCAGCCGTATCAGCAAAAGAGCAAAGGTGGCGGTTCTTCCCACCCACCCAACCCTGGCTTTCAGAACAAGACTTCGTCTCAAGCTCCAAGATCGAGTGCTCAGTACCACCGTCCGCTTTTAGAGGTAACGTGCAACAAGTGCCAACAGAAGGGTCACTACGCCAACAAGTGTTTCAACCAGAGGCGTCTTCCTCCTCCTCCTGTCAGATCGGCAAGTACAGCTGTGGTCAAGCATAACCCCAAGCACGCCAAGGTCAATTTGCTGAATGCAGCTCAGGTAGAGGACTCACCAGATGTGATCATGGGTAACCTTCCTGTTAATGATGTTCCTGCAAAATTTCTTTTTGACACTGGTGCATCGCTTTCTTTTATTTCAACTCCATTTGTGGCCAAGCATGATTTTGTAACCGAAAGGATTCCTGTTCCATTGAAGATTGTGTCTCCAGGCAAGCAAATGACTTCTAACAATTGCGTCCCGGATGTCTCTATCACATTGGGCGACTACAAGTTTCTCTCTTCTCCGGTGGTTCTTGGTAACTCGGATATTGATCTTATTCTCGGAATGGATTGGCTCTCTAAGCACAAGGCTCAGCTTGATTGTGCAGCCAGGCAGATTCAATTGACTCATTCGTCTGAGGATGTAATTGTCTTTGCCTCTCGTGATGATACCATCCGTCTGTTTTCTCTCAATGAGAAGGGTGAATTGGATGCCATCTCTCAAATTCCAGTCGTTTGCGAATATCAAGACGTCTTTCCAGAAGAGCTTCCAGGAATGCCTCCGCACCGGCCAGTTGAATTCGTTATTGATCTTGAGCCTGGCACGGAACCTGTGTGCAAACGTCCTTACAAGCTCGGACCTGAAGAGTTGAAGGAGCTGAAGAAGCAACTCGATATTCAAGAGAAAATGGGTCTCATCCGGCCTAGTTCTTCTCCGTGGGGTTGTGGTGTTCTTTTTGTCAAGAAGAAGGATGGAACGGACCGACTTTGTGTTGATTACCGTCCAGTGAACAAGAAGACCATCAAGAACAAATACCCACTTCCCAACATCAATGAGCTGTTCGAACAACTTAAAGGTTCTCAAGTATTCTCCAAGCTTGATCTTCGTATGGGTTATCATCAGATTCGAATCCGTGAGCAAGATATTCCCAAGACGGCTTTCAGGACAAGCTTTGGTTCATATGAATACACTGTCATGTCTTTTGGCCTCGTCAATGCTCCTCCGACGTTCTCTCGCATGATGAACTTCATCTTCAATGCCTACACCAATGACTTCGTTTTGGTCTATCTCGATGACATTCTGGTTTTCTCCAAGAACAAGAAAGATCATGCCAAGCACTTGCGTTTGGTTCTCGATAAGCTCAGAGAACATCAGTTGTACGCCAAGTTCTCCAAGTGTGAATTTTGGCTTGATGAGGTTCTTTATCTTGGTCATATCATCTCTGCCAAGGGTATTGCTGTGAATCCTGAGAAGGTGTCTGCAATTGTGAATTGGGAACCTCCTCAGAACGTGAAGCAACTCCGTAGCTTCCTCGTCCTCGCAAGCTATTGCCGAAGATTCGTTGATAACTTTTCTAAGATCGCGAAGCCTCTCTCTAATCTTCTCCAGAAACACGTCAAGTACGTTTGGTCTCCGGAGTGTGATATTGCTTTCAACACTTTGAAAGAGAAATTGATCACTGCTCCGGTTCTGACTCCGCCTGATGAATCCAAGCCGTACGAGGTATTTTGTGATGCCTCTCTCCAAGGTCTTGGCGCAGTTTTGATGCAAGAGAAGAAAGTTGTTGCTTATACATCTCGCCAATTGAAGCCTAATGAGAAGAACTACCCCACTCATGATCTCGAGTTGGTGGCAGTTGTGCATGCTCTTTTGACTTGGAGACATCTCTTATTGGGAAGAAAAGTGGACATTTTCACTGATCACAAGAGTCTCAAGTACATCTTCACTCAGCCTAATCTCAACCTCAGGCAAACTCGATGGGTCGAAATGATTCAAGAGTATAATCCGAGTATCGAGTATACTCCAGGCAAGGCCAATGTGATTGCTGACGCATTGAGCAGGAAAGCTTACTGCAACAGTCTGATTCTCAAGCCTTATCAACCCGAGCTTTGTGAAGCTTTCCGCAAACTTAATCTGCAAATTGTTCCTCAAGGTTTCCTCGCCAACCTTCAAGTCTCTCCTACCTTGGAAGACCAGATTCGCCAAGCCCAGCTTCTTGATGCTATGGTGAAAAAGGTGAAGATTGGGATTGCCAAGAGTCAACCCAAGTACAAATGCTACCGCCTTGATGACAAGGACACTCTCTTCTTCGAGGATCGAATTGTTGTACCCAAAGGTGACCTCTGTAAAGTGTTCATGAACGAGGCTCACAATTCTCTCCTCTCCATCCACCCTGGGAGCACGAAGATGTATCAGGACCTTAAGCAGGCTTATTGGTGGACTCGAATGAAGCGCGAGATTGCTCAATTCGTGAATGAATGTGATGTCTGCAGAAGAGTGAAGGCAGAACATCAAAGGCCAGCTGGTCTCCTCCAACCTCTTGTCATTCCAGAATGGAAGTTTGACCACATTGAAATGGACTTCGTGACTAGGTTTCCAAAGTCCAAGCGTGGCAATGATGCTATATTCGTTGTCATCGACAAACTCACCAAAGTGGCTCACTTTCTCCTATCAAAGAGTCGATAACTGCACCTCAATTAGCGAAACTCTATACCTCTCATATTGTCTCTCTGCACGGTATTCCACAAGTGATCTCTTCAGACCGTGGCAGCATCTTTACATCCAAATTTTGGGATTCTTTTCAGAAGGCCATGGGCACGAACATCCGCTTCAGCACAGCTTTCCATCCTCAAACTAGCGGTCAAGTCGAGTGTGTCACCAGATTCTTGAAGATATGCTCAGGGCTTGTGTGATCTCCTTCAGCATGAAGTGGGAGGATTGTCTTCCTTATGCTGAATTCTCCTACAACAACAGTTTTCAAGCAAGTTCGGGCAAGGCCCCATTTGAAATTCTGTATGGCAGGAAGTGCCGTACCCCTCTCAACTAGTCTGAAACCGGTGAACGTCAGCTTTTGGGTAATGACTTAATCACAGAGGCAGAGGAAATGTGCAAAGTCATTCGTGATAACCTCAAAGC
Organism: Triticum urartu; assembly: GCF_003073215.2. Lineage (NCBI taxonomy): Eukaryota > Viridiplantae > Streptophyta > Magnoliopsida > Poales > Poaceae > Triticum > Triticum urartu. The sequence continues at coordinate 616,713,750 of NC_053024.1, forward strand.
AGCCCAATCCCGTCAGAAGAGCTACTATGATAGTAAGCACCATGATTTGGCTTTCGAGATCGGAGATCATGTTTACCTCCGCGTCTCTTCTATGAAAGGTACTCGTCACTTCGGTATCAAAGGGAAGCTTGCCCCTAGATACGTGGGACCTTTCAAGATTGTCAGCAAGAGAGGCGACCTCGCCTATCAAATCGAGCTTCCTTCAAACTTTGCAAATGTTCATGACGTGTTCCATGTCTCTCAGCTCCGAAAGTGCTTCAAGACTCCTGACCGCACCGTCAACTTCGAGGACATTGAGCTCCAAGAAGATCTCTCTTATCGTGAGCACCCAGTTGCTATTCTTGAAGAGACTGAATGCAAGACTCGCAACAAGTCAATCAAATTTCTCAAAGTCAAGTGGTCACACCATTCCGACCGTGAAGCTACCTGGGAACGCGAGGATCACCTCCGTTCTGAGTACCCGGCGTTCTTTCAGTCCTAGATCTCGGGACGAGATCTTTTCGTAGTGGTGGAGTGTTGTAACACCCCGGATGTAACTTTCCCAATTTGTACTCCAACTCTTGCCGTTTCGGCGTTAAGCTATTTTATCTTTCTCGGGTTTGGGTCTTTGTCTCCGTGTGTTGTTATCGTTGTCATGCATCTCATATCATGTCATCATGTGCATTGCATTGGCATACGTGTTCATCTCATGCATTCAAGCATTTTCCCCGTTGTCCGTTTTGCATTCCGGCGCTTCGTTCTCCTCCGGTGGCCATTTCCAGCTTTCTTTCATGTGTGGGGATTAAACATTTCCGGATTGGACCGGGACTTGCCAAGCGGCCTTGGTTTACTACCGGTAGACCGCCTGTCAAGTTTCGTATCATTTGGACTTCGTTTGATACTCCAATGGTTAACCGAGGGACCGAAAAGGCCTCGTGTGTGTTGCAGCCCAACACCCCTCCAATTTGACCCAAAACCCACCTAACTTTGCTCCATCATCTAGAGCGTTCGATCACGATCGCGTGGCCGAAAACCGCACCTCATTTGGACTCTCCTAGCTCCCTCTATGCCTATTTAAAGACCCCTTCCCCGAAATCCGGATCTCCCTCTCCGAAACCCTAAATTTTCCACCTCGCGCCGACCTGACACGTCCGTCCCTGGCCGAACATCATCCGCCGCCCGCCCGCACCAGTGGCAGATCGCCACGTGTCCCTCCACCGCCAGCCGCCGCCGCGGCCCGGCGAGCCCGCAGCGGGCCCGCCCGGCCCATCGCCGCCCGCGCCTCCCCGCGCTCCCAGCCATCCCGCACCGCCGCCGCCATCCACCGCACGCCGCCCCGGAAGCTCGACGCCGGCGCCGCCACCTCGCCGCCCTCCGACGCCGGCCGCCTGGGTCGCCGTCGCCGGCTGCCGCCGCCTCGCCCGACGCGCCGCCGCCGCGCCCAACCACCAGAGCCGCCCCGGCCTCTTCCTCCCCGGCCGACCTCGCCTCTCCCTCCTCCGGCCTCTTCCTCCCCGCCGACGAACAGTGCTCGCCGAAGCAGCCGCCACCTCGCCCGAGTTCTCGGTTCACGTGCCGTGAACAGTAAACCCTAGATCTCGGGGTGATTTTTTTCTCTAAGTCCCGAAATTGCAGATCCAAGTGCTCCTGTTCATAGCTCAGTAACTTTGCCTCCGTAGCTCCGATTCATGCATATAGCATATCAAAATGTTCATCTCAGAGAGTACATCATTTCATTCCATTGCATCATTTTCATTTGAGTTCATCTTGATGCCCGAAATGCTGTTAGAAGAGGGCTACTTGAGATAATTGTCAGATCTGCTACTTCATTTAGCTTTTTGTCATTTTTGCCATGATTAATGTGTGCATGATATGCCCTGATGCTCTACATATGTTTTTTAAGGGTTTTGTCATCTTTCCAGAGGTGCAACCCATGTATTTTTGTGATGAGTGTGGTGACTAGTGCAAGCTTGCAAAGTGGTGCACTTAGTAATTCTGTTTTCAGGGACTTAGCATTTCCACTGTCCTTGAGCTGCTTATCTCATGTTGCCATATGTTCATGTTGTTTCCTAGTGATCCATGCCTCTTTTGAGGATGATCAGTAAGGATGTTTTGTTAATATTGTAGTGCTCTATCCATCCATGTCTTTGTTTGCAATTTTGGAGCACCCTAGATTGAGTCAACCGAACTCTACTTTTGCTACTTTGTGAATCTGGGCAGATTGTCAACTTGTTTGCAATTTTGCCGATGATGTTGTAGTTGATCCGTGCATGCCATGCTATTGTTCTTGCCATGTCTGGCTTGCATTTTGTGCCTTCTTGACGGGTGTATGCTTGTCTTGCCATGACTTGCACCGTAGTGAGTGCATCGAGCTCGTGAACATGCCTACTTGATATCTGTTTCAGCATATGCCAGTTTTCACTAAGTCTGAAAACTGATTATGTTTTTGCGATGTTCACGTGCTTGTTAGTATATTTTCTGATCCCTTTTGGCTCAAGGTCACTAAGGGACTTTTGTTAAGCTATTTGAGTAGCTCCATGCCATGTTTTACTTTGCCATGTTCAGGTCCTGTAGCATGTAGTTTTGTTGCTCCGAAGAGTGCTACCTGATCTGAAATTCCAGACAAGTGTTAATTTCACTAAGTGTGAGATCTGTTTGTCATATGCATTTTTGCCATGCTTGTTTGAACCTGTTAATGGATGAATTGGCCGTAGCTCGGTGCTAGACTTTTGTTAAGCATCTTGTATGCATCCCTGCCATGTATTTTTTTGTCATGTTTGGGTGCTGTAGCATGTTCATCTCATTGCATTTAGATGCCTACTTGCTGTAAATCGCAGGCCGGTGCCATTTTTGAATCGCTTGCCATTTCCAAACCGTAACTCCGTTTTCGGCGTTCTTTATATCATTTTCAAGCGATTTCATGTCATATTTCCAGTGGCACACTTGAATTTCCAAGTTGAGGCCAGGTTCATGCATTCCTTGTCACATCTTGCATATGCATCCCGCATCGCATCCCGCATAGCATATCATCATTGCATCATATTGTTTGTCCTTGCACGTGGTTGATTGTGTCTTTGTTGCTTGTTTGTCTTGTTTGGGTAGAGCCGGGAGACAAGTTCGCTAACGAGGAGCCCGTTGAGTTTGCTTTCGAGGATCCAGTCAACTCTGACAACTGTGCAGGCAAGATGATCATACCCTCGAAATCACTACTATTTTTGCTATGCTAGTTTTGCTCGCTCTTTTGCTATGCCATTTCTACGATGCCTACCACTTGCTTTCAAGCCTCCCAAATTTCCATGTCAAACCTCTAACCCACCATGTCCTAGCAAACCGTTGATTGGCTATGTTACCGCTTTGCTCAGCCCCTCTTATAACGTTGCTAGTTGCAGGTGAAGATTGAAGGCCGTTCCTTGTTGGAACATTTATTTACTTGTTGGGATATCATTATATTATATTGTTATCTTAATGCATCTATATACTTGGTAAAGGGTGGAAGGCTCGGCCTCTCACCTAGTGTTTTGTTCCACTCTTGCCGCCCTAGTTTCCGTCATATCGGTGTTATGTTCCCGGATTTTGCGTTCCTTACGTGGTTGGGTTATAATGGGAACCCCTGATAGTTCGCCTTGATTAAAGCTTTTCCAGCAATGCCCAACCTTAGTTTTACCATTTGCCACCTAGCCTCTTTTTCCCTTGGGTTTTCGGAGCCCGAGGGTCATCTTATTTAAACGCCCCGGGCCAGTGCTCCTCTGAGTGTTGGTCCAAATAGAGCCACTTGCAGTGCCACCTCAGGGCAACTTGAGGGTTGGTTTTAGTTGTACGTAGTGTTCATCTGAGTGTGCCCTGAGAAAGAGATATGTGCAGCTCCTATCGGGATTTGTCGGCACATTCGGGCAGTGTTGCTGGATTTGTTTTAACCTGTCGAAGTGTCTTGAAGAACCGAGATACCGAGTCTGATCGGAACGTCTTGGGAGGAGGTCTATTCCTTCGTTGACCGTGAGAGCTTGTCATGGGCTAAGTTGGGACTCCCCTGCAGGGATTTGAACTTTCGAAAGTCGTGCCCGCGGTTATGGGCAGATGGGAATTTGTTAATGTCCGGTTGTAGATAACTTGAACCTTAATTTAATTAAAATGAATCAACTGAGTGTGTTACCGTGATGGCCTCTTCTCGGCGGAGTCCGGGAAGTGGACACGGTGTTGGAGTAATGTTTGCGCAGGTTGTTCTCTAGATTCTCGCTCGCGCTTTGCCTCCTCTTCTCGCTCTCTTTTGCGAATAAGTTAGCCACCATATTTTGCTAGTCGCTTGCTGTAGCTCCACATATTTACCTTGCCTCACCTATAAGCTTAAATAGCCTTGATCGCGAGGGTGCGAGATTGCTGAGTCCCTGTGGCTCACAGATTACTATTACACCAGATGCAGGGCCTAATGATTCCTCTCCAGGAGACGCGCTTGAGCTCAAGTGGGAGTTCGACGAAGACTCTCAACGTTACTATGTTTCCTTTCCTGATGATCAGTAGTGGTGCCCAGTTGGGGGTGAACGGGACCGTTGTCGCATGTTGGGTTATCTTTTATTTTGGCGCCGTAGTCGGGCCATGAGTGTTTGGATGATGTAATGTTATTTATACACTTGATTGACGTGGCGAGTGTAAGCCAACTATGTTATCCTCCCTTTTATTATCTTATTACATGGGATGTTGTGAAGATTGCCTAACTTGTGACATATGCCTTCAATGCGATTATGCCTCTAAGTCGTGCCTCGACCGTGGGAGATATAGTCGCATCGAGGGTGTTACAACTTAGCCTTGTGCACGACCAAACAAGTTAGCGTATTTTGCAACCAACTCTTTGACTTCTCAAAACAAAATAATTAACTTTTACGGAAGTTAATTTTAAGATGTGACATTTGCTCAAAAGTTGAAAGCAAAAGTTTCATAGTTCTAATCTTATCCAGGTCATGTTCCATAAAAAACCCATAACATTGGCATATTGCAAAACTGAGAGCCCCCATCCACATGATGTGGCGCTACTAGTGCAATTTGGTCGACCTTTAGGCACGTTCGGTCAAAGTAGGCAACATGTCACGAACAATGTTAAATAACATTGGAGTTAGTGGGTCGCCCTGGTGTAATCCTTTTTTGTCTCGAAGTAATGACCTATGTTATAGTTGACTTTGATAGCCACACAGACTCCGATAACAAAATTTTGGATCCACTCATACCATTTATCAGAGAAACCTTTCATTCTCAGGGTTCGTTGGAGAAAAGACAATTTAAGTTTATCGTATGCATTTCAAAGTCAATTTTGAATAAAACTTCCACTCATGTTCCTTCAGTTATATCATGAATGCTCTCATGAAGGATAACTATTCCATCGAGTATATTTCTTGAATGAAAAACGTTTAGGATGGCCGAACAACATGGGCAGTAACCTACACAAGAGTTGCTACAACTGCTCATGGATACAACTACTTATGGATCCGACTGGTGCAACTCCAAGTTTAGCATGGCTTACATGGTGAATGTGGAAGCAACAATCAAGGAAATAGATGCAGCGAGATAATTTCCAGGTCTGGATGGGACTAGGTGTCTAACAGTACCTTTTCTAACTGATGTTAGCCATGCTACTGAAATCATCAACAGAGCAAAACATGGATTTTGATAGATATCTAAAATGGACGTCTTTGTTTCCAAAGTGGTTATATTGCTTATGTATATGCTAGCTGGAATAGATGACGACAGTGCATTGCAGCTTTGCCAAAGGTATAGTCCCAAGGTTAGGCCAACAGAGTGGTGCATCACTTTTTGCAAACCCTATCCATTATCATTGGCGGAAACACGTTGATGCTAGTTTTCTCCCTTTGGCTATAGTCCAAACTAATTCGGGACCCAAGGCAAAATAAAATAAATATTTTTATACCAAACTTCTATACTTATTTAATCGCAGTTTATGTCATACTATAATTTAAGGAGTATAATTTTTATTATTTAGTTGGTATAATAACCACATAATTTAGTTGGTATAATTAACCCTTGTTCTTTATTATTATTTGTAGTGTCTATTACTCATCATTTTATTCAGGCTAAATTTAAATTAAGTGATGTAAAAAAAATATTTTGTGACAATTTCATAAAGTATATAGTGCATACATAGATATTTGTATGTATGCGCAAATGTTGTGTATATTTTAGTTTCATTAAATATCATGTTAGAGGTTTCTAAAGAATAATGCCTAACTAATATCATAATAGTGCTTTTTAGTGTATTATTAGATGGACGTATTTATAGACCCTTCTAGAGTATAATTGTACATTTGCAAATGTGTTGCAACTTGCAAGTTGGATTTCCTAATAAGTCCAACTTTCAATGTATCTGACCTCTCTTCATACTTTGGACCATCCGAGTCGAGGACGTTTCCTTTTTGAGAGGGGAAGGATGATGAGGACATCACAACCATCGATAAGGCTCCATTAATCACAGGTCCAATCACAAAAAGTCGCGCCAAACAAATACATGATCAGGTGAACGCTAACCTAAGTTTATACTGCACTGAGTCAAAAGCCTTCCGGATGTCCAACTTGAGAAGCAAGCAAGGGGTTTTGTTCCTATGGAGCCACCTCACGAGATTTCTGAGATACATGAATCTTTCATGGATGCTCCTTCTCTTGATAAAAACACTTTGCACATTGGAGACGAGGTTGTTCCTGAAAGGACCAAGGCGTCTAGCTAGCACCTTGGCGATGATCTTGGTAATCCTCAATCTCTTCCACCCCATCCGTCTTCGGTAGCAAAACAATGTTGGCCGAATTGAGTCAGTGAAGGTTCATCGTTTGGAGGCCACTAAACTGATGAATAACACACATGACATCCTCTTTGACAATGTGCCAGCATTTCTTGAAGAAGTTTCCCGTGAATCCAACCGTTCCTGGTGCCTTGTTACCAGGTATGAGGGCAATGGCGGTTTTTACCTCATCCTCCGATATGGCGGCATCAATGCTAAGATCAACCACCCTCAAATTGAGGTTTTCCCAGTTGAAATATCTTGGTTTGGGTTGACCTCTACCCAAGATGCCTGCGAAGTGGTCATGAATGATCTCCTCTTTGGTTTTACTACCAAACATGCCCGTGCATTGCAAGGGGAGATCAAACAATAACACATGTCTGTAATGTGATAAGCATTCTCATGACCCTTCACAAGTCCACACCCTTTGCTTTAACATCACAACCAATGGTCATTCGGCATGGATGATGGCCTTGAAAAACAACGAAAAACATGTCGAACAATGAATCGATTGAGGGTAGGCTTTTTAAGGATGTCAATTTGGAATGATGTCAATTTGGAACATGAGATGTGGTCCCGAGTCAACTTAATTCAGCTTATTAGTTCATTCTGAGTTTTAAAGTAAAATTTTATGGAATAACATTATTAATAAATTTGGATATCATGTCATGAGCTAAATTTAATAAAAATCGGAAATAAATAATATTATGAACAAGTTAAAAAGTAACAATAACATCAAGTAGATTAATCTCGAGTACAGTGGCAGCAAGCAAAACATGCTTGTTTGTGTTAGGCGAGATGGGGATAGATATCTAGTCAAGATCTCCTCCCCTTCCAATCACCGCCTGATGTCGCGACTCATGCGAACTCCAGACCCTGGCTCCCTTGCCCTCCCGAATCCAACATTGCTCATTTTCAGTCCATGTCTTTTGTAGCCGACCATCAACTGCTTCACATTGGTGGGCGCTAGGATGTAACAGCGGCAACCAACCCATTGTACACAATGATGTGTAGACATATGTTTCTACATGTACATATATAGCACTAAGTCAGCTAGTAGTTTTTCCTTCAAAAAGAACAAAAGCTGGCAAGTAGTTTTTTTCCTTAAAAGGGAACAAAAGCTAGCTAGGAATTCTAAATGGGTAGAAATGAACATTCCCTAATGTACCAATAATAGATTTTGTGAGATCATTAAATTATCCTGTCTATTCAACTTTAAAAAATTGAAAAGGGGGAGCTCCCCGGCCTATGCATAGAACGATGCATACGACCACCTTTATAGAAAGCAAATAAGTTCAACAATGTCTTGCAGTCTCGAAAAAATTAAATAAAAGCTCACAAAGAGCCAATGAAAACGGCCACAAAAGCCACAATTGGCTGGCACAAAAAGATAGGAAAACTAATTGCCTATCCTATTACATGACCGCCATCCAAACCGGTTGAATATATCCCGTGCTACCATCTCCCACCGGATAGATCCAGTAACCAAACGATCCCTGGCCTCCGTCGGAGTGAGTAGCGACCACATACAGATCAATGCAGTGGCCCGGAAGATAACCTGCGAAAAATGAATATTTGATGTTCTGTTAAAGACGAAATCATTTCTACAATTCCACAGAGCTCACAATAATGCACATACTCCTACGCGCATGTGGCTCGCTGTTTCAAACTCTATCCCGTTGAGCCACGTTCCAAATAACAAGCTGACGGAGTTGGGAGGATTAATGTTAAAAGCTATGTGCACCGTCCGTCGTAGAACCTTTGCCAACGGGCAATCCAGAAAAAGGTGTTTGATAGTTTCATCCCGATCACAAAAGCTACACCTAGTAGGTCCTGTCTAGTTACGCTTTGCCAGATTGTCTTTAGTTAAGATGACTTGTTTATGTACAAACCACATAAACACTTTGATTTTCAACGGAACCTTGACTTTCCAGACATATCTAGAACTGGGAATGGAGCTAGAATTGATAACATCAAGATACATTGATTTAAGTGTAAACTCCCCAGTCCTAGTAAGCTTCCAGCGCAACTTATCGGGCTGTTGAGACAGCTGAACCTATATCAGTCTACTCACTAGATGGAGCCACGCTTCCTAACGATTGCCGACTAGCATCCTTCTGAATTGAATATTAAGGGGGACGGACTGGAGTACTGTTGCAACGTAAGCCTCGTGTCGTTGAACAATACTATAAAGAGACGGGTATTGAAGCGCAAGGGGTGTCTCTCTTAGCCAAGTATCCTCCCAGAATCTCGTGCTCGCGCCATTTCCGACAATAAACTGTGTCCTATTGAAAAAGGTTGCTTTAGCTCTCATGAGCCATTTCCAAAAAGGCGAATCCAGCGGCCTCACTATCACCTGGGACAATGTTTTGGGTTGAAGATACTTACTACGAAGAATCTGCGCCCATGTGGCCTCAGTCTCAACAGATAATTTATATAGCCACTTACTGAGAAGACATTTGTTCTTGACTTCAAGATTTTCAATCCCAAGACCTAAAAATGAGGGAGAATTTCACTTCCCCGGCCTCTGCACCAACTAGGGATGCATACGGCTATTTTAGTATGAGTACCAAGATAAACATGGTCCTCGAAATTTTTTAAATGAGTATCAAGATATTTTTCAATGAGTGGTTCCACCACACACCAAACTTGATCCTCAATAAATGGAGGAAAACTCGTGTGCATCACCTCTCAATTCTAGAAATTAAACTCGGGTCGTTAGGCTGCACAACCGCATACCCAACCACTGAGCCAAGGCTCTCTATTCAACTTAAATGGGTAGGAAACATATATAATAGCCATTTTGAAAATACCCCATATAAGGAAAAGTGTTTTTTAAATGATTAACATGCAAGATAATAGCATGTTAGATTCTACACATTTTTCTGAGCGATTTCCATATATAACATGTTAATTTTGTGTTAATGTTTGAAAGATATGAATATTTTAAAAAGTACTTGGATCTGCAAAAAAATAGAGAGTAGCTGGGCCGAATTACAACACTGTGCAACCCATCTACTAACGACCCTTGGGCGAGACAGTTCTCTCTTACGCCAACTGGAATTCAGAGAATAAAAGACAGGAAAATGGAGTAGCAGGAATCAAACTCAGGTCTCCTTAGTAGAAGAGAATGGCTCCGACCAGTCGGGTTATTGTTCACTTGTGATTTGTAAGGGCTTGATGTATATGAACTAAACGCGACATGCGCTGACTTAAGTAAAAAACGAATTCTTTTTTCCCCTTACGGGTGTCATGGGTGGATAATTTTTGTCAGCTTCAAGGGTAGTTTGATGACGTACGAACAGAAGCACTAATGATTTTATTATTAGGTTAAGATGGTCTGTGGCGTTGTTCCTCTTCAGCCTGAGAATGTGGTTATTTCTATGTCTCCTGTTGACTCTGAGGTGGAAGAATTTGGTATTGGCGTCATCCTTCTTAATGTTTTGCAATGCGAGTGCATATCTTCTTGCGCGCATGCTCAACCGCAGCAATGCTGATGACACGGCATGACGAGAGTCTTGAGAAATGTCCATGCGGAGGATGACGAGGAGGATGGCATGAAGATGCAACTTTGCCTTGGAGAAGATCCCCTTGCGCCATCTCCCAAGATTCCACCCCGTATGCTTCAGCTTATGGAATGACCGCTGATAAGGCGCTGTGATCGCAAGGCTCCTCCTAGGCCTTTGAAACAATGTCAAAGAAGCGTGGGAGACACGACCAAAAGTTCTCGAATTTGAAGCATCTGTCCCTTGGGCCCTTTGTCATCAGCTTGGAGGAGAGGGCAATGATCCGATAACACTGAAGACAAAGCGAGAAGCACCTGGGATCCAAAATGCATGTCCCAATCAATGTTGTAGAAGACCGGGTCAAGTTTGCACAAGGTGGGGTTAAGCCTGTCGTTGCTTCAAGTGAAGTGTCTCTTCTGAAGGTGAATCTCCTCTGAGGCAACTCGGGGGCAACCCTAACACCGCCACCGCGGTTCCCCCTCCCTCTTCCTCCTCTCCGCCACTGCCAAAGGGCTCCCGACGCTCGGCGCGTGTCCCTGATGATGGTGGCGGCAGGGATCTGGCGCCTCCTCCTCGGATGGAGGGCCGCGATTCCCAGGGCGGCGGCCCCAGTCGATGGCGTGCGGCGCGGCCTGAGTGACGGGCGGCCGGCGGGTGCTGGTGGGTGGCCTCCCATGACTACATGGGCAGCGTGGAGGTCGCGGTCGAAGGCGCAGCGGCGACTCCTCGCAGTCCGCCGGGCACCTTAGTGAAGCTTCAGTGTCGGCCCGATCTGCTCTGATCCATGCTGGCATTGGTCCCTGGCGACGGTGTCCATCGTCCCGTGGTGCCAGATGGCCGGATCTAGCGTTTGGGTGTGGTTCCGGGGGAACCCCCTGGCCGGCGCGGCGGCCCCCCAAAGTCGACGTCTCTGGCACCAATCCCCTCCTTGGAGGCTCTGGGGTGGACCCTCCCCCTTCCGCCTCCTCCCTGAGCTCCGGCGAAAGCCGGTTCTCCCCTGGTCTGGGCGTCGACGACACCTCGGCGATGTGCACCTTCTTGAAGGCAGCGGTCGGGATTTGCTCTTGGTGGTGGAGCGGTCGGTGTCTTGGCTCCGAAGCATGGCGGCCTGGCTGTCCTGCTCTTCATGCTCGGTTTCGCCCTTGCGTTGTGAAGCATCTTTGGTCTTCGTCATGGTTGCGCGCCTTCGTCCGACAGCTCGTGCCCCATGCTCCGTACTGCCTCTACCGACTTTGGTTCTCGTCGGGTTGGCCTTCCATTGCTCGTGGGTCAGCATTGTCTGCTTCTCCTTTGGCAGGTCGGTCACCTTGAGCTGGGCTATGTGTAGCCACTCTGGTCGCCAGTGCGGCACTCATTGAACCTGGGTGAAAGGGTAGTGGCCCTTTGCGACGGTGGAGACAACTCAAGTGTTGCCCAAGTTTGGCCCAGGATGTAGTCGGCGCTCAATGCTTGCACGGCGTGTCCCTCCTCCCGAGTACCTAGTTGGCTAGTTGGTGTACGCGTAGTGCTGGTCGTCGGCAACGGTGCTCTGTTGTTGCCATTGTGCTGTTCTGCCTAGTACTTTGTATCTTCTTTCCGCTTTGCTTTGCATTCGTCCCCTTTGTAATGTGGTGCCTTTATAATCCTAGCGATTGATGGCTTTGTTAATTCAAAGTCGGGCTAGGTTTGAGCTCTCTTCAGGCTCGGCCAGCGCCTTTTCTCTAAAAAAATCTCTTTGAGTTCGCAGGAGTAAGGGTAGCCCAGAAGCGGTTGATGCGGGTGCGGTTAACAACTTCGTTTGTTCTTATCGCGAGCTCAGTAAATTTGGTTGAAGTCATCCATGGCGATCCATTTAGTTCACTAGGAGGCTTTTGCGCGATCAACTCGTTGAAGAAGTCGTCCTTCCTGTTGGCGGCCGTGGGTCCGTAGACACTAAGTGATCTTGAAGGACGAATCAGAAAGAAGCACATGGCCCGTCGCTGAAAGATAGAATTCGGAAGCGTGGATGTCAGATACACAGACAACCCCATCAACCCTTCCTCATGGAGTTGCCGCCGCACTGCTACCCGAAACCATCATCTCGGCTTACAACAAAGATCCCGGAGCCGCTGCCCCAACGTACGTCACCCATGACCGTGGGAGAACTCCACACAACAGCCAAAAGATGAACCTCCAAAGCGACGCCTCCAAGGAGGTTACGATGTAGGCGCCGCCGCCGCCCACTCCAGAAAGCTGGAGTAGCAGACGCACTAGTACAAATAGTTATCAACTACAGAAATATGAAAAGAAAATGGCAACTATTCATAGCAACAAATGGCATATAGACCCACATAGCCTATACGAGTACTACTTTGTGTACAGTTCAGAAAATCTTAGCATGCATCTAAATAACTTGTGATGTTGATTTCATCTTCACCTATGGTGCGTTCGACCATATAGATTCCATTTCCCTGAGAAAATCATATTCAGATTTCTCAGGTAGGTCAGCCTACCTGAACTCAGCACGAGAATACAACTTTTCCTCATCTTTGCTTTGCAACACCAAGGGCTTCCCCTAAGTTTCGTCCGTGTCTCACTATCCTCTACCCCGTCTTGGACCTCTGATTCACATACAGTTCTCGGTTCTGCAAATTGCAGTTAACTAGTTCTGACATAAATGAATGATGTACTTACGGAGTCCTTTATAATTAATGAGTGTTTTACTGCCATGTTACCGATGCTGATCTTGGTTATCACTTGTCAGGCGGCTAGTACTGGTAAGGCCATTGCTCATCTTCGGGCTGAGTAGTTGAAGTTCCCTGTGCCATATAGTAGAAACAGTTATAAAGATGTGCACCTAAACTGAAGACAAGTGCCACAACGTTGAAATGGATTGAAAGATCATGCGTTCAGTGGCGATAGAAATATCGCAATACAAAGACTTTGCAAATATTGTACCCTTCGAACTATACACATGTGTACTTATTAGTACCTACCAACAAATGCAAGTTCCATATCAGAACATGATTAGTCGTCCTAAAATAAATGACATGATTAAGGTTAAGTACAGTGGTTCTGCGGTTTTAAAATAAAATGAATATTTGTTCTGTTAACTCTTTCCACACTTGAAAGCTTCAACTGGACAGTTTTGGACAGTTTCAGAGAAATATGAGCAAACAAGCAAAGTAATTATATGGTGTGTACAATGGTTGCGTTGTCAACAAGACAATCCACTAATCCCGCACATAATTAATCAGAATAACAAAATATATTCTTATTCCCCTTCCCAGGACAGAATAAAATTACAATTATCAATATTATCTAGAAGGGGTTAATTGGGGAGTGAAGCAACAATATAAATAAAAAGCCCATGCTCATATTGTTGTGGCAATGAATACTAACTTTTTTGTTTATAAATAAAATGGGATGTTGGTACTTTGGACATTGTGATACAATTTCTCTTCCTTCCTCTCGACATCCTAATATAAAAGTATCTACAAGGTTCATACGCAAACAATCGAGCAAATGTCGCTTTCAAAATTTCACAAGACCTTTGATCAGAAAACTAACTTCTTTTGTACTTGCTGATTTGCAGGCCATTATTAGTCCTTCCAAGCCAGCAGGCCTGTGGTCAAATTTCTGCTGCAGCTGGTCCTGCCCCTCCTTTCCCTTTTTCATCTTGAAACGAAATGACAGAATTATACTTTATAAAGATAAAGATAAGGCAATTTTTTTTAAAGGAGGACATCTGTCGGCCTCTGCATTATTGAGATGCACACAACCATATTTATTTATCGACAAGCATGGCAATAAGAACGATAAAGAGAAATATTACATCATTTCATTTAAACTACACAAAAGTGGCATCGCTACGTACTGCATAATTTACTGTTTAGATTTACAACAGTTTATACTGCATCATTTACTGTTTACTACTAAAGAATCAGGGTTCTTTGATAAGTAAGGCTATGTTTGGGTACTTAGGAATTAATCAGCTAGGGCATGAATTAACCAGCAAATGTCTACTTTGCATAAACCTTAAGGGGTGAAAACATATACCTTTCTCTATAATTAACTGCTCAATTAATTATCAGGATTTGAGTATAGCTACCTAGGTAAGTTACCTCATCACCTTGCTTCAGCAATTGCTGCTGCTGTCGCTGCATCTGGATGGCAGCCGCAGCGGCAACCGCATGATCAGTGAGCCCAATCTTCATTGACTTTGGCATCTTTACCTCCATATTGCCGTTAGTTGAAGGCTCACGCAATACTGTCGATGTTGTGGCAGCGGCAGTCTGCCGTGGCTGTGTCTGATAGAAGACCTTTGATACAATCAACTCCCCTTCCTTCTCGTCCTCTAGGTCGCCGAGGTGGTACTGGTGCATCACCCAATTAGTCTTCTCTGCCTTTCGTGTCTTGCCGAAGTTGATGTACAAGACTAGGATCTTCTTGCACCCCTTGTGCTGTCCGCCCACCATCAGCGGCCGTGTCTTGCCAGTCTTGTGCCACCGCGTCTCGGCACCATTTTTACTGTTGGATAACTCAGTCTCTGCGTGGATCTTTCTCCTCTTCCTCGTGCCTGTGGTGTAGGCCTTTGATGGTCTGTGGAAAAAGTGTTTGCTCTGGCCATTTCTGGTCACACCTGGTGATCAAGTACACATAGTTTGTTTCGATAAAGAAATATACAAGGGTTTAGGTGATCATAATTCAAGTTATAGGAGAATAGGTAGTACAGTAGTTATTGATTCAACCAAAACCTGAATGGATCTCTTTTTGTACGTACTGTATGGCTATGGATCTCGATTCTCACCTGGGAGTTTCTCTGGATGGGTGTAGCAAATGCCATCTTCTCCCTCAATGGTGGGTATGAAGTCATCGATGAGGGAGTGAGCTCTCTTCATCACCTTGGACTCAAGGTGCTCAATCAGCTCCTGGTCCGTCGGATCGAACTTGACACCGGCAGGAAACCCAACCATGTCCTTCTTGCGATAGCGGCAACATGACATTCACCCCAGAAACAAACATCCCATGAGAGATTGAATTTAATTTATTTGTGCACACATGCACTCAAGGGCTGAACAAGATAAGCTGTACTTAATTAATATATATGTACCGGCTTGTGGTGGAGCTCATGGCCGCAGTTGGCGCAGTGCTGGGAAGCAAAGAACCCCTGCTCCTGGAGCTTAGCGTCGATCATGTACTTGGAGTACCCTGGGTGACCCTTGTCCATGAGTTGCTATACATGGATGATACGCTAATTGATATCAGTAAAGAATTAATCTCAATTCAATAAACATGAATCAGAACTTGAGAAGTAACAAATAGAAGGCCCAAGACAGGAGGAGATCAAGCAACCTAAAGAGAGATCAGCTCAGATAAAGCCAGCAGAAGTACGTGAAGATAACAACAATTCAAAGGCAGGTATTTTGCACCAATTAATTAGTTATTTGGTATTACAGGAGATGGACCGTATTTCAACTCAAGTCCCCATCGCTGAAAGGATTGTCATAATAATTCTATATATTTAGTTCTTTTTAATCTTCTGAATATTGGCTGAGCGTCCAGAAATTGAACACTGAAGTACAATACTTTCATGAACTGCTGCCCCTGCTCGCCCATAAATCCACAACTAATACAAAATTCCAACTAAATTAACCCCTGGATGGTAGGAACTGTATGCACCTGAGCCAGATAAAAATCTGAGCTGATCTAATAAAAATCAAATCCAGCGAGCAGGAAAGATATTTCTCCTTCACCTAAGGTCCAAGGGCAACTATTCTTGATGGCATTTGCAGCAAATTGAACTTTCCCAAATTATTTTTCTCTGGGGAATTTTCGGGTGAATCAAAAGACAAACCATCTGTTAGCACCGCACTACCAAAATCGAAACTATATCGAAAGGCCAAGGCTATGTTCGTTGTAATTAACAAGCTCGAGGAAGTAATGGCGCACGGCCATGAGATCTGCCGCGAATCAATCTCAGCAAGCGAACGGAAAATAGAAGAGGCGGCTGGGCGAACTGCGGAGTGAGAGGAGCTCACATGGAGGGTGAAGAGCCGATTTTCGGAGGCGCCTTGCAGCCTGCGCTGCTCCGCAGGAAGCCGCCGGTGGATCGATCCAGGCAGCCGACGGGGTGGGAGAGAGACGAAGCGGGGGAGCAGCCGAGGAGAGGAAGAGCAGCAGATCGAGATGATGGATATCAGAGCGGGGAACTGCTCTTCCTTGCAACGCAAGGCAGCACAGGCTGGTTGGAGACTTGGCGTGCTGGGGCGGAGCTAGCGTCCACGAGGAGGAACGGGGTAGACTGGGAAACCAGGTGGGAACTGGAACTGGGAATGGGAAGCCCATTTTCTTTTTCTTTTTCTTTTTCTATTTTTCTTTAACAGAAGGGAAGGGCGCTGTTGTGTTTTAGTACTCCCTCCTTTCCTTTTTTTAGCCTGCATATAAATTTTCTCTGATGTTAAGCTTTTAATTTTTTTACCAACTTTACATGAAAAAAATGTCAGCGTTTAAAATACGAAATGAATATCATTAGATGCACCAAAAATTAATTTCCGTGCTATATAACTTTAGTATCATAGATGTCGATAATTTTTACTATAAATTGGATCAACTTTGTATGGTTTGACTTCAAATAAACCTTATAGACGACATAAAAGAAACGAAAAAAGTATCTATTAAGGCCTTGTTCGGAAGCTCTGTGGCTTCCCGAAATCGCTGGCTCCTGCTCTGCATTCATGCAGCTAGCTTCTTGAAGAAGTAGCGAATCGCTCGGCTGGCCGCAGCCTCGCATGCATGGGCTAGTAACACAGGAAGCCAGGCTAAGGTCTGTTCGGTCACTACTTAGGCCAGGTTTTATTGGCCTAGTTTGGTCTAGGTTAGCGAGACGCGCGGTCGCTCAGTTGCTCGGGCAGGTTTCTAGCTGCAATTTTGAGGAAACTCCCACTTATGGTTTTTGTGAAGCTGGGTCGGCGCTGCTCCTTGTCTCCGGGAAATTTGCACTCCAAGATTCACGTCTCCGAGAAGGGGCCTTCTAGAAGTAGGAGCGTTTGGGCTGGCTTCACGCAACAATTTTAAACTGTATAATTCCTTGTTTGACAGATCGATACACTTTGACACTAGCAATGTTATTTTTTGTGTGGCCTTTAATTTCATGGTTGCCGCCAGATTTAGTGAACTAATTAGTGCATACTAGATATAAAATGGTGATGGGTACTGGGGAGTTTCAATCAGCAATAATACAAGAAAAGTTTACTTTTGTCCTCCCCATAAATTATTATACGGTAGATTGGTAGTGTCAATGTGTCTATTGCCACGTTACTGATCTTATAGCATGGGCCAAGTTTGAAACAGACAACAGATACACTGAAAACTTAGGCTGAAGCATGTCCATTCATAATTTGACAAGCTTAAAATTATTGTTTTGTATTTCAGGTAGATCATGTGTTAATATTTACCTGCAGACTATTTTTCCTTTAGTGGGGATGTTGGATAAAAAATATGTTAATATTTACCTTCCTCTTTCATGCTCATTTCACATTTTCTAATTACAGTTTTCCTAGTGATGCTGAAATGATCTGGTTTAAAAATTTACAAGATTCATAAATCTGAAGTTAATATTGTTGATTTACCAATTGAGCTGTGTTTACTCGGTTTTGAACCCTAAACCTGTTGGTTGTAAGTTTATGCACCTAATCAGTTCATCCATCAGACCGATCTAATGAAAGAGACTAGGCAGCACATTATACGTCAACACTCCCCCTCACGTGTGGCTCCCTCAGGACGTGGACCGAAAGTGGGCTGCAATATAATTATGCCAGCCGGGTCTTGAACTCAAGACCTCTTGGCTCCGATACCATGTAGAAATGCATGCTCTAACCAATGCAACCAAAAGACCGATCTAAGAAAGAGGGCCGGACATTATACTCCAACAGACTCTTGCAGGAGTGACTATGACCGTCGATCATAGTTGTCAACTTGCTTGACTTGTAGAAACTATCTAATGCTCTGGTACTATTTTCAGCAATCCTATATGTAGTCGTCAACTGCACTCTGAAATACCTGGATCCATTCAGCAGTATTGAGTGATGATTTTTCTGTTTTCAATCGGTTGGAACCCCTTCCAGTTTGGTGCCAAAATTCGGTTTGAGCCATATTCATGTTGAAATATCCTCTCGCTGTGGCATAGAGCAAGAAAATTTTGTATTGTTGCATCTGGCTGCTGCCACGGGCACAGCTGACGATATGCCCTTTGCTGAACACCAGCCGGCTCGTTTGGTCTGGCCATATGCGCTCTATGCAGCGTGGCGGTGAGCCATGGCAGCAATCAACTGAGATCCTGGGCTTCTACCACCATGAATGTGAGTTCTGCAAAGGGACTTGCGGTGTTTTGTGTACCAGTTAAATTGTGAAACCCAATCAAAAGCCCTTTAAGGGCTTGTTTTTTATTGACAATTCCTTCGTATAAGTAGGGATTTTAGAGGGCAATTCCTATGTTTTTGGATAGACAATTCCTATATTGAAATTGCTGAAATTCTAGAGAAGGAATGTTCTCCCTATAACCCTTCCAGTGCGACCACGCTGGTCCTTGGCCGCCGTACCAGTATAGGCATGTCATGCTATTCAAACTTCAATGGCTGGGTTGCGGTAGCTGCCAGGGGCCCACAAGCCTGCAGGGCGCCCCTTGGGGGTGCCCCCCCCCCCGGCTTGTGGCGCCCTGACGCCCCCCCTTTGGTATTTTCTTCCACCAATTTTTTTTATTAATTCTGAAATAATTCTTTGTAAATTTTCAGCTCCATTGAACTTTTATTTTTGCACAAAAACAATACCATGACAATTCTACTGAAAACAACATCGGTTCGGATTTGTTTCATTCAAATCATGCAAATTAGAGTCCAAAACAAGAGTAAAAGTGTTTGGAAAAGTAGATATGACATCGACGTGGAATAGAAATGAAGTTGGACGACGGCCGGCCGCCGCCGTAGGATAGGTTTAGGGTAGGGTTTCTTTTGTTTGTTCTAAATGTTGAAATGTAATGAAACTTTGGCGTGTTTGCATGAATCTCGTCAGGTTTATATGAAAATCCGCTGTGTTTGCACGAATTTCGTCCGATTTATATTAAAAGTGTTTGAAATGTATGCAGACAGCGTTGGATGGTGGCCTCCCGCATCTGTGTCTGTGGACTGGTACCTCTGTCCGCAGACCGATGCGGTAGGAAATTTGCGGGTCATTATTGGAGATGACCTTAGCCAACGAAGCTTATTCCTCTCCTTCTCATTGGTATACACATTTTCTAAATCACACATTTCACATTCCTCTTCTTTTCTTTCATATAGTAGAAAATAGACACCTTTCTCTCAAAAGAATGCAAGAGCAACTTTAGTAGACCCTTTATAACCAGAATAAGGGCAGAGAAAAGCGCGTTTTAAGGGCTGAAATCGGTTGCGGCCCAACAGAGTCCGTAAACTCGAACGGTAAAAGAGAATATCGGGCTTTGTTCCGCGTGCAGCCGATTTCGGCCCTCAAACCGTAAAACCACACAACGCAATTGACCATGATTTTGACAAATAAAACACAAATTCTAAGAATTCAAACACATTTTTGACGATATTTGAACATAGTTTTCGTGCCACAACCCGGAAGACATGGCATCCATCATCCTCATCATCACAAGATGAAATCTTCACCGCCGCCATTGGCACCACCACTTGCCGAACCACCACCGAACCTTGGCACCACATGGCCTCTTGTAGCTAGCCTCCTCCTCTCCAAGATCTCCAACCTTACAATGTCATGTCATTCTTTGGTGACCTCATCCATCTCATTTTGATTCATCGTCATGATCTTGTTCTCCTCGGCAAGAAGCTTGCCATGGCTTTGTTCTCGTCGGCCATGGCTTTTCTCTCCTCAATGGCGGCCTTGCGCATGCTCTTCTCCTTGAGTAGTTGCCACTTCTCTTGCTTCTCTTGAGCCTTCTTCTCGGCCAACTCCTTTTTTTGCCTCCAATGTCTTGATCACCAAAAGCTCATTGGACTTGACCATGTGATCTAGCTTGTCCTACAAGCTTGAAGCCTCCACTTCCTTCTTGATCTTGTCCTTAGCCTTCTTGTTTTCATTGGGCTTGTTCTTGTTTCTTGGGCCATCGTCATCGTCATCATCATCATCATAAATCTTGGTGAGTGCACCTCTCTTCGGTGGGGATTCCTTGTCAATCAACTTCCACCTCTCGCTTTCTTTGAGAAGTTCACAACAATGCTCAAGTTGAAATGCCTTTTTCCCCGAAGCTTCCATGTCCTTCTATCTTTCTTGCGCAATTTTCTCCTACAAAATGAAAACAATGTCAAATTATGCAACCAATCCCACGGCTACAAAAGATTTGCACAACTTGGGACATGAAAACAAACTCACATAGTCAGCTTCTGTAAGTGCATCTAGTGCCACCCCTAGTTGATTTTGGAGTATTGATGAGAAACCTGGTTGAGGGACTAATGTGTTTGTGAGAATTGTAGGATAACACAGGTAGTAGTCCCTCATTGATTCGCTTTACCTACCGGAGATGACCCCTAAAAATGTGTGAATACATTGAAGACAATGGTGGTCTGTGAAGAGTTTCACATTGAAGACTATGACATGAGAAGACATTGTATGAAGACCATGGATTGCGAAGACATAGTTGTTTCGTAGTTTCCTTTTCTTCTTTGTTGAGTCATAGGAACCACCGTACTATTAAGTGGGGTCCAAGTGAACAAAGTCAGAGTGACTGAAGTGATGCTCAACCAAATCCTAAGTCTTCGAGCGAAGACAATGAGAGCAAATCTTATCCAGAGCTGGATGAGTCAGCTTTATTTGTAGCCCAAGTCAAGCTGCCGCGTGTGTTTGAAATCTGACCATTGAAACACGTGTCAGTTCCTTAGTGACTCAGGGTCATTTCGGACAAATCAGGTCGGGTTGCCTAGTGGCTATAAATAGCCCACCCCCTACACCATAAATTGGTGGCTGCTCAGAGTTAGTGCACGACTTTTGTCGTTTAAGAGCAACCCACCTCGAAGCCTTTGAGAGAGAAATCCTTGCGAGAACAAAGCCCTAAACACCCAGAGCCAAAGAGTGTTAGGCATCACTGAAGTCTTTCTGTCTGCGTGATCTGAAGACTTGTTACACTTGAGGACTGTGAATCCTCCAGCTGGTTAGGCGTCGCATTCTGAGCATCCAAGAGTCATTGTGGATCGCTGGTGAACGAAGTCTGTGAAGGTTTGGAAGTATACCTTGAAGACTTACCAGAGTGATTGGGCGAGGACTATGTGTCCTTAGCTCAAGGGGAATAAGGTGAAGACGCGGTCTTCTGAGTTGAATCTCAGCCTCCCTAACCAGACGTACAGTTGTCACAACAACTGGAACTGGTCCAACAAATACCTGTCTTCACCAAGCAACTGGTTCTATCCTTACCTTCTCTTTACTTACAGTTTGTCTTCGTGAAGTCATTGCCTGCTTGCATTATCTGTTTGACTTCACTGTGTGACTACTTGTTCTGATTAGCTTCATACTATCTTCCATCCTGATTCATACTGCCTAGCTGCTAATAGTCTTCGTGCTTTCACTTCATTGAATACTTGACTATGGCTTGCCTAGTGTAGTCTACCTTCCGCTGCATGTTAATAGGTTCATTTCTATCGTTTGTCTTCAAAACTTCCATGTTTTGAAGACTTTCATAAAAATCGCCTATGCACCCCCCCTCTAGTCGATAACTAGCACTTTCAATTGGTATCAGAGCAAGGTACTCCCTTGTTCTGTGTGATTCGGTTTAACCACCTGGAGTTTTAGCTATGTCGACTGCAGAGATAATCAAAGTCTCCGTTGCGTGCCCTGTCTTCGATGGCACTAATTACCCCTACTGGAAGAATAAGATGCGCATGCATCTTGAAGCCATTAATGTCGATCTATGGTATGTCGTCAAGAACGACATTCCTAAGACTGGTGAAGGTGTCATCCCTGCTGATGTCAAGAAGTTCGTTCAACTGGATTCTACTGCCAAGAACATCACCTCTGGTCATTTGACCAAAGGACATTATGGCCGTGTGAGTGCTCTGGAAACATCGAAGCTAGTCTGGGACTGGCTCTCCAAGGTCAATGAAGGAGTCTCAACCCAGAGAGATCAAAGGATCAGTGTCCTTCGCAACCTCTTCAACCGCTTCAAGAGAAACGACAATGAGAATGTTCAGCTCACATTTGATCGCCTCACTGACATCACAAATGAGCTTCATGCTCTCGGCGCCACTGAGATCACCAAGCATGAAATCATCAAGACACTCCTGAGATCACTTGACAGCTCGTTTGACACCCTAGCCCTGATGATTCAAGAACGCCCTGACTTCAAGACACTCAGGAAGGATTTAGGCCTCGCAAGTCTGGCTACAGCATACGTTGCCAAGTCCATCTTCAACACTGAAGACAATGACTTCATAACCGACACTGATGCAAATGACAAGGACTACTCCGCTTCTACCTACTGCTTCATGGCACGCAGTGCCAAGGTAAACACACGCACTACTCACTATCAAACATCTAGTGACGATGACTCTGATTGTGGTTCAAAACCTGGCTACAAAACACTTGCTAAAATTACAACTGAACAACAGAGAGCTATGGAACATATTCAAAAACTGTTAGACAGAAGTGATGATCTGTTAGGTGCTAAAATGACTCGATCTAAATCCTTAATTGAAGACATAGAAAATCTTCACGTTAAGTATCAGGAACTTGAAAGTCGTCATGAAACTCTCTCAACAACTCATGAAAAGCTTTCCTATGATTATCTTTAAAGGAAGCAAGATCTTGAGAAATTGAGAGCGGCTCATGAAGATCTTCAAAAGGAAAGCGAGTCACTTCGCGCCAAACAGATCAGTTCCGCTCAGGAAGGATTTGAACCACCATGTCTTAAATGCATTGAGCGTGATAATGCTACTCCTGTTACTGGATGTTCTACTGCTGCTACTATTGCAATATCTTCAACTGTTGATGTGGTAACTAACCCCTCTGCTGAGGATGCCACTGCTATTGCTGACGAAAATGCTAGGTTGAAGACATTGCTTGAGACAGGGATGTACAAAAGTCTCAAAGGGCATCAGACACTGTGATGTCCTCAAAAGGCAGATTCTGAACCAAAACCCTAGGAAAGAGGGTGTTGGGTTCGAGAGGAAAATGAATGTTGATGGTTCTTACTGGAAGCCAGAGCAGTACCCCAAAACCACATGGGTTGCTACAAAGGAACCTTCAGTGGATCCATCCACCCTATCTGGCTTCACTTGTGCTAACCCTATTATCATTGATGAATCCTTTGATGCAAACTATAAACTATTTAAGAATCAGAATGGTGAAGTGTTTGCCGGGTATATTGGTACTAACTGTAGGAATGGGCCACCTATGAAGAAAATCTGGGTGCCCAAAAGGGGCGAGACTTGTCTGCTCCCCGCTTGTGCGCCCATCCGTGCTCCCGCATACGTGGCTTGATTTGATTGGAACAAAATAAGGCCCGGCCCCACCCCCTTAAAATCGGGGGGAGATGATTAGATTAGAAAGGAAAAAGGAAAAAAAGACAGCCGTAGGATGAGGTGGGAGCACGGATGGGAGCATGGAAAGGGAGCAGGCAAGCCGGATCCGCCCAAAAGGTGTCTGGAGAATCTTCCTGTGAATTTCATCATGACACCACAAGGGAAGAAGAAAAACCCCGGACCAAAGGCTTCATACAGACACAGGACTCACCTGAGTCACCCTAACACCAATGTTTTGCAGGAAAATCATACTCAAACTTATGAATATGAGCGCGGATCATCAAACCGCTATGTTCATAAGACTAAGAACTACTCTGCTTATTCATATGAGTACTATTAGCCTCCTGCAAAGCTATTTGCTAGGGCCCCAAAGCCAAAGCTCTCAGATGCTGCACTTAGACTCATTGCTTCGAAGCCACCCCTGAAGATGTGGGTGGTTAAGAAGACTTAACTCTCTTTTGCAAGGAAAGGTCTCCAGCTGGAAATCAAAGGCGTCAGATGCTATTGCTGGGGACCTAAAACATCTTGTGGGGCGCAAGATAAAATGCCCAAATGGTCTTATTATGTATTTCGTTTCTGAGTCGCTTGCCATTTATCCTATCAGTCCTAACCTGGATCTGAGATTTCATAATCCACTTGCTCGTCAAATGTTTATGCTTCACAATACTCTTCGTGAAGCCTATCCCCCTAACTGCACTGTAGGGTATGACACCAGCTGCTTCAGA
Source organism: Triticum urartu (assembly GCF_003073215.2). Taxonomy (NCBI): domain Eukaryota; kingdom Viridiplantae; phylum Streptophyta; class Magnoliopsida; order Poales; family Poaceae; genus Triticum; species Triticum urartu. Next base: position 616,738,238 of record NC_053024.1, read on the forward strand.
ATGGATTATGGATAGCGGATGCACTAATCATATGACTGGTGATCGAAGTCTTCTCATGGACTCAACCTTACGTCCATCTGACAAGAGTCACATCACATTTGCTGACACTGGTAAAAGCAAGGTATTGGGTCTAGGTAGAGTTGCAATCTCAAAGGATCAGCACATGGATAAAGTGATGCTTGTTGAATCCCCTGGCTTCAACTTAATGTCTGTCTCAATGCTTTGCGATTTGAACATGATTGTGATATTTGGAAAATATCGTTGCCTTGTTCTAATGGAATCTGACAAGTCTCTAGTCTTTGAAGGGTATCGGAAAGATGATTTGTACATGGTAGATTTCTCAGCAGGACCACAGCTTGTCGTATGTCTTCTTGCAAAAGCTTCAGAATGCTGGCTCTGGCATCGGAGGCTAGGGCATGCTGGCATGAGGAACTTGCATACTCTCGCAAAGAAGAAGCACGTCATAGGCATTGAGGGCGTCAAGTTCAAGAAGGATCACTTATGCGGTGCCTGCGTAGCTAGAAAGATGACGAGGGCCAAGCATCCCTGAAGACAATCATGACTACATCACATCCCTTCGAGCTGCTTCACATGGACCTATTCGGCCCTACTCATTACTCCACTCTTACTACTACTGCTTGTCTCTATGGCTTTGTTATAGTTGATGACTACTCCAGATATACCTGGGTGCATATAATTCTCTACAAGACTGAAGTGCGGGATGTCTTCAGAAGATTCGCAAATCGTGCCATGACGAACTATGGCATCAAGATCAAGCACATAAGAAGTGACAACGACACAGAGTTCAAGAACACCGGCCTCGGCACTTATCTTGATACATTGGGCATCACTCATGAATTCTCAGCTCCATACACACCTCAGCAGAATGGCATCATGGAGCGCAAGAACAGAACACTCAGTAAGATGGCTCGGACGATGCTTGATGAGTACAAGACTCCAAAAAAGTTCTGGCCCGAAGCCATTGATACTACATGCCATGTCATCAACCGTGTTTATCTTCACAAGCTTCTGGAGAAGACATCCTATGAACTCCTTACTGGTAAGAAGCCAAATGTCAGTTACTTCAGAGTATTTGGTGCTAGGTGCTGGATCAAGGATCCACATCACACTTCAAAATTTGCACCGAAAGCACATGAAGGTTTTATGCTTGGTTACGGAAAGGATTCACACTCCTACAGAATCTTCAACCTCTTTCACTATAAAGTGGTTGAAACTGTGGATGTGCGGTTCGATGAGACTAACGGCTCACAAAGAGAGCACCTGCCAGATGTGCTAGATGAAGTTCCACCTAGTGAGTCCATCAAGCTTATGGGAACTGGAGAAATCATACCGTCTGAAGCTCAGGCTGAAGAGGAACTTATCATTTCTGCACCTAATCAACCTGAAGACAATGCTCAGCCTGAAGACAATCCTCCTAATGATGACAACGATCAGCAACAGCAAAATCTTCGTCCAGTTCATCCTCGTGTTGCAAATGAAGTACAGATTGAGAAGATAATTAATAGCATCAATGCACCTGGTCCACTCACTCGTTCAAGAGCAACACAGCTAGAAAATTTCTGTGGGCACTTTGCATTTGTCTTAATATCTGAACCCAAGAAAGTTGATGGAGCCTTCATGGAACCTGAATGGATTCAAGCTATGCAAGAAGAGCTTCAATAGTTCGAGCTGAAGAATGTGTGGGAATTGGTCAAGCGTCCTGATCCTCGTAAACACAATATCATAGGCACTAAATGGATATATCGCAACAAGCAAGATGAGCATGGTCAAGTTGTTAGAAACAAGGCTCGTCTCGTTGCTCAAGGATACACTCAAGTCGAAGGGATTGACTTCGATGAAACATTTGCTCCCGTGTCTAGGCTTGAAGCCATTCGCATACTGCTAGCCTACGCAAATCATCATAACATCCTTTTGTATCAAATGGATGTGAAGAGTGCCTTTCTCAATGGCAAGATTGAAGAAGAAGTGTATGTTGCACAACCGCCTGGCTTTGAAGATCCAAAACATCCTGTTATGGTATACAAGCTCAATAAGGCACTATATGGCCTCAAACAAGCCCATCGCGCTTGGTATGACACACTCAAAGATTTTCTGAAGAGCAAAGGCTTCAAACCTGGTTCCCTGGATCCCACACTCTTCACGAAGACATATGATGGTGAACTGTTTTTGTGCCAAATATATGTGGATGACATTATCTTCGGATGCACTAATCAAAAATACAGTGATGAGTTTGGACACATGATGCAAGAGCAATGTCAGATGTCCATGATGGGTGAGCTGAAGTTCTTTCTTGGTCTTCAAATCTGTCAGCAAAGCAACGGCATCTTCATATCTCAAGAGAAATACCTCAAATACTGCCTGAAGAAGTTTGGAATGCAAGACTGCAAAGGTTACACGACGCCAATGCCAACGAAAAGTCATCTGGGTCCCGACGACAATGGTAAAGAGTTCGATCAAAAGGTATACCACTCCATGATTGGTTCTTTGCTTTATTTATGTGCATCTAGGCCAGATATAATGCTTAGTGTTTGCATGTGTGCCCGATTCCAAGCGACACCAAAGGAATCGCATCACTTAGCTGTGAAGCGAATTCTTCGATATTTGGCTTACACCCCAACACTAGGATTATGGTATCCAAAGGGCTCAGAGTTTGATCTAGTTGGATTCTCAGATGCTGATTATGCTGGTGACAAGGTTGATCGCAAGTCTACATCAGGCACATGTCACTTTCTTGGATGATCTCTTGTCTGTTGGTCTTCAAAGAAGCAGAACTGTGTATCTCTCTCCACTGCTGAATCTGAATACATTGCTGCTGGATCTTGTTGTGCTCAGCTTCTGTGGATGAAGCAAACTCTCAAGGACTACGGCATCCATATGAAGCATGTGCCACTCTACTGCGACAATGAAAGCGCCATCAAGATTGCCAACAATCCAGTTCAGCATTCGAAGACAAAGCACATTCAGATCCGTCATCACTTTCTCAGAGATCATGTCATGAAGGAAGATATTGATATCATTCACGTCAACACTGAAGAGCAATTGGCAGATATCTTCACAAAGCCCTTGGATAAGAAAAGGTTTTGCAAGTTGTGGTGTGAGCTGAATATCTTAGAATCCTCGAATGTCCTATAATTGGACACACATCCTAACGCTTAGGCATGTGATGACACAGATGTGCAACACACGAAGTAACGTATATCTTCAACAATGGAGACATACACTCTAAGTGTGAATACATTAATGCGGAAATTGACTTTGGAGCGCCACGATAATTGTGCGCCGTGTCTGGGTCTAATACTTCCTATACGGTGGGTAACGCCACCACCAACCTCTTGCTTGAAGTGTTTTTCATTTGACGTCTCATTTGCATAGTCTTCGCATTTAGTTTGACTTCAACATTGATTCGTCTTCGTGTTTATCTTCACAATGTTGATTTGGTATCATATTGGTATATACTTATATTAGTGTTCTGTCCTCTACAACATTCACTTATAGCTATGTCTTCTCGTTTGAATCTTTTGAACTAAGTGAATGTGATCGGACCCTAACCTCTCTATGCTTCCTTCTAAAATCTATCTATCCAAATCATTGATAACCCACAAGTATAGGGGATCGCAACAGTTTTCGATAAGTAAGAGTGTCGAACCCAACGAGGAGCTAAAGGTAGAACAAATATTCCCTCAAGTTCTATCGACCACCGATACAACTCTACGCACACTTAGCGTTCGCTTTACCTAGAACAAGTATGAAACTAGAAGTACTTTGTAGGTGTTTTTGGATAGGTTTGCAAGATAATAAAGAGTACGTAAATAAAAAGTAGGGGCTGTTTAGATAAAGACACAACTAAGTTAGTTTTAATAAAGAGCTTTTTGTTACGAGGAAGTTATTTGTCCCTAGGCAATCGATAACTAGACCGGTAATCATTATTGCAATTTTATATGAGGGAGAGGCATAACCTAACTTACTTTCTCTACTTGGATCATATGCACTTATGATTGGAACTCTAGCAAGCATCCGCAACTACTAAAGATCATTATGGTAAAACCCAATCATAGCATTAAAGCATCAAGTCCTCTTTATCCCATACGCAACAACCCCCTTACTCGGGTTTGTGTTTCAGTCACTCACGCAACCCACTATAAGCGAATCATGAACGTATTGCAACACCCTACAGCGGGGATCCCTCACGCTTGCGCGACACGGAGAGCACCATAGGACAGCACCAATAATAAAACATGCAACTCAAACCAATCTTGATCATCAAATAGCCCATAGGACAAAACGGATCTACTCAAACATCATAGGATAGCCATACACCATTGGGAAATAATATATAGCGTTGAGCACCATGTTTAAGTAGAGATTACAACGGGTAAGAGAGAGGTTACACCGCTGCATAGAGGGGGGAAGAGTTTGTGATGATGGCGGTGAAGTTGTTGGTGAAGATTGCGGTGATGATGATGGCCCCCGGTGGCACTCCCATGCCACCGGAAGCGAGGGGGGAGAGCCTCCCTCCTTCTTCTTCTTCCTTGACCTCCTCCCTAGATGGGAGAAGGGTTTCCCCTCTGGTCCATGGCCTCCATGGCATGGGAGGGGCGAGAGCCCCTCCGAGATTGGATATGTCTCTCTGTCTCTCTTTGTTTCTGCGTTCTCAGATTCTTCCCTTTCACCGTTTCTTATATTCCCGGAGATCCGTAACTCTGATCGGGCTGAAATTTTAACACGATCTCTATCCGGATATTAGCTTTCTTGCGGCGAAAGAAGGGCATCAACCGCCTTACGGGGTGGCCACGAGGGTCAGGGGCGCGACTGCCCCCCCCCCTGGGGCGCGCCCCCCTGCCTCGTGGCCCCCTCGGGCATCGTCTCGCGTGGATTTTTCTTCCCAAAAATCATATATATTCCAAAAAAAATCTCCGTCAGTTTTTATCCCGTTTGGACTCCGTTTGATATGGATATTCTGTGAAACAAAAAACATGCAACAAACAGGAACTGGCACTATGCACTGGATCAATATGTTAGTCCCAAAAATAGTATAAAAAGTTGCCAAAAGCATATGAAAGTTGTAGAATATTGGCATGGAACAATCAAAAATTATAGATACAACAAAGACATATCAGCATCCCCAAGCTTAATTCCTGCTCGTTCTCGAGTAGGTAAATGATAAAAAGATAATTTTTGATGTGGAATGCTACCTAGCATAATCTTGATCACATATCTAATCATGGCATGAATATTAAGATACGAGTGATTCAAAGCAATAATCTATCATTTGACATAAAAACAATAATACTTCAAGCCTACTAATAAAGCAATCATGTCTTTTCAAAATATCATGGCCAAAGAAATTTATCCCTACAAAATCATATAGTCTGGCTATGCTCCATGTTCACCACACAAAATATTCACATCATGCACAACCCCGATGACAAGCCAAACAATTGTTTCATACTTTTGACGTTCTCAAACCTTTTCAACTTTCACGCAATACATGAGCGTGAGCCATGGACATAGCACTATGGGTGGAATAGAATGGTGGTTGTGGAGAAGACAAAAAGGAGAAGATAGTCTCACATCAACTAGGCGTATCAACGGGCTATGGAGATGCCCATCAATAGATATCAATGTGAGTGAGTAGGGATTGCCATGCAACGAATGCACTAAGAGCTATAAGTGTATGAAAGCTCAAACTGAAACTAAGTGGGTGTGCATCCAACTTGCTTGCTCATGAAGACCTCGGGTGTTTGAGGAAGCCCATCGTCGGAATATACAAGCCAAGTTCTATAATGAAAATTCCCACTAGTATATGAAAGTGATAACTCAAGAGACTCTCTATATGAAGAACATGGTGCTACTTTGAAGCACAAGTGTGGTAAAAGGATAGTAACATTGCCCCTTCTCTCTTTTTCTCTTTTTTTGGGCCTTCTCTTTTTTTTAGCCTTTCTCTTTTTTTTGTCCGGGGTCTCATCCCGACCTGTGGGGGAATCATAGTCTCCATCATCCTTTCCTCACTAGGGCAATGCTCTAATAATGATAATCATCACACTTCTATTTACTTACAACTCAATATTACAACTCGATACTAGAACAAAAATATGACTCTATATGAATGCCTCCGACGGTGTACCGGGATGTGCAATGATATAGCGTAGCAATGACATCAAAAAACAGACAAGCCATGAAAACATCATGCTAGCTATCTTACGATCATGCAAAGCGATATGACAATAAATGCTCAAGTCATGTATATGATGATGAAAGTTGCATGGCAATATATCTCGGAATGGCTATGGAAATGCCATGATAGGTAGGTATGGTGGCTGTTTTGAGGAAGATATAATGAGGCTTATGTGTGATAGAGCGTATCGTATCACGAGGTTTGGATGCACCGGCAAAGTTTGCACCAACTCTCGAGGTGAGAAAGGGCAATGCACGTTACCGAAGAGGCTAGCAATGATGGAAGGATGAGAGTGCGTATAATCCATGGAATCAACATTAGTCATAAAGAGCTCACATACTTATTGCAAAAATCTATTAGTCATCGAAACAAAGTACTACGCGCATGCTCCTAGGGGGATAGATTGGTAGGAAAAGACCATCTCTCGTCCCCGACCGCCACTCATAAGGAAGACAATCAATAAATACCTCATGCTCCAACTTCGTTACATAACGGTTCACCATACGTGCATGCTACGGGAATCACAAACCTCAACACAAGTATTTCTACAATCCACAACTACCCACTAGCATGACTCTAATATCACCATCTTTATATCGCAAAACTATTGCAAGGAATCAAACATATCATATTCAGTGATCTACAAGTTTTATGTAGGATTTTATGACCAACCATGTGAATGACCAATTCCTGTCATCTCTCTAAATAGATATAAGTGAAGAAAGAGAGTTTAATTCTTTATACAAAAGATATGCCCATGCTCTAAAAAATATAAGTGAAGCAAAAGAGCATTCTACAAATGGCGGTTTTCTATGTAAAGAGAAACAGGTAATCCAAACTTCAAATGATATAAGTGAAGCACATGAAGTATTCTATAAAGCCATACTCAAAAGATATAAGTGAAGTGCATAGAGAATTCTATAAATCAAACAAGGACTATATCATACCAGTATGGTGCATAAAAGAAAAATGAAAACTAATTGCAAAAGACGCTCCAAGATTGCACATATCGCATGAACGAAACGAATCCGAAAACATACTGATACTTGTTGAAGAAAGAAGGGATGCCTTCTGGGGCATCCCCAAGCTTAGACGCTTGAGTCTCCTTGAATATTTACTTGGGGTGCCTTGGGCATCCCCAAGCTTGAGCTCTTGCCTCTCTTCCTTCTTCTCACATCGAGACCTTATCGATCATCGAACACTTCATCCACACAAAACCTCAACAGAAAACTCGGTAAGATCCGTTAGTATAATAAAGCAAATCACTACTCTAAGTACTGTTGCAAACCAATTCATATTTTGTTTTTGCATTGTGTCTACTATAATATAACTTTTCCATGGCTTGCTCCCCGGCAACGGCGCCAGAAAAAGGTCTTGATAACCCACAAGTATAGGGTATCGCAACAGTTTTCGGTAAGTAAGAGTGTCGAACCCAACGAGGAGCTAAAGGTAGAACAAATATTCCCTCAAGTTCTATCTATCGACCACCGATACAACTCTACGCACGCTTAGCGTTTGCTTTACCTAGAACAAGTATGAATCTAGAAGTACTTTGTAGGTGTTTTTGGATAGGTTTGCAAGATAATAAAGAGTATGTAAATAAAAAGTGGGGGCTGTTTAGATAAAGACACAACTAAGTTAGTTTTAATAAAGAGCATTTTGTTATGAGGAAGTTATTTGTCCCTAGGCAATCGATAACTAGACCGGTAATCATTATTGCAATTTTATATGAGGGAGAGGCATAAGCTAACATACTTTCTCTACTTGGATCATATGCACTTATGATTGGAACTCTAGCAAGCATCCGCAACTACTAAAGATCATTATGGTAATACCCAATCATAGCATTAAAGCATCAAGTCCTCTTTATCCCATACGCAACAACCCCCTTACTCGGGTTTGTGTTTCAGTCACTCACGCAACCCACTATAAGCGAATCATGAACGTATTGCAACACCCTACAGCGGGGATCCCTCACGCTTGCGCGACACGGAGAGCACCATAGGATAGCACCAATAATAAAACATGCAACTCAAACCAATCTTGATCATCAAATAGCCCATAGGACAAAACGGATCTACTCAAACATCATAGGATAGCCATACACCATTGGGAAATAATATATAGCGTTGAGCACCATGTTTAAGTAGATATTACAGCAGGTAAGAGAGAGGTTACACCGCTGCATAGAGGGGGGAAGAGTTGGTGATGATGGCGGTGAAGTTGTTGGTGAAGATTGCGATGATGATGATGGCCCTCGGTGGCACTCCGGTGCCACCGGAAGCGAGGGGGAGAGAGCCTCCCTCCTTCTTATTCTTCCTTGACCTCCTCCATAGATGGGAGAAGGGTTTCCCCTCTGGTCCATGGCCTCCATGGTGTGGGAGGGGCGAGAGCCCCTCCGAGATTGGATCTGTCTCTCTGTCTCTCTCTGTTTCTGCGTTCCCAGATTCTTCCCTTTCACCGTTTCTTATATTCCCGAATATCCGTAACTCCGATTGGGCTGAAATTTTAACACGATCTCTATCCGGATATTAGCTTTCTTGCGACGAAAGAAGGGCATCAACTGCCTTACGAGGTGGCCACGAGGGTCAGGGGCGCGCCTGCCCCTCTAGGGCGCGCCCCCCTGCCTCGTGGCCCCCTCGGGCATCGTCTCGCGTGGATTTTTCTTCCCAAAAATCATATATATATATTCCAAAAAAAATCCCCATAAGTTTTTATCCCGTTTGGACTCCGTTTGATATGGATATTCTGCGAAACAAAAAACATGCAACAAACAGGAACTGGCAATGGGCACTGGATCAATATGTTAGTCCCAAAAATAGTATAAGAAGTTGCCAAAAGCATATGAAAATTGTAGAATATTGGCATGGAACAATCAAAAATTATAGATACGACGGAGACGTATCAATCATATGCATTCTATTGAAACCATCGAATGTCTTCTGTGCGGCCTTGTCAGCAGAAGATACAGAGACAAACATTAAATCTGTTGTAAATGCTCAATCCTTATTGCCTGAAACCCGGAGAAGCCGGAACGACCACCTGACAATCCAGGCGTGCGTGGGAACATGGAACAACTTCCAATGTGTTGCATGTTCGCCACGTGTCCCTCAGATGTGAACCGCTAGGGGCACCTGCGTAATAACGATGTGCCGTCCCTGTCCTTATAAATACACACCACACCCCATGTTGGAAATATGCCCTAGAGGCAATAATAAATTAGTTATTATTATATTTCCTTGTTCATGATAATCGTTTATTATCCATGCTAGAATTGTGTTGATAGGAAACTCGGATACATGTATGGATACATAGACAACACCATGTCCCTAGTAAGCCTCTAGTTGACTAGCTCGTTGATCAATAGATGGTTATGGTTTCCTGACCATGGACATTGTATGTCGTTGATAACGGGATCACATCATTAGGAGAATGATGTGATGGAAAAGACCCAATCCTAATCCTAGCACAAGATCGTGCAGTTCGTATGCTAAAGCTTTTCTAATGTCAAGTATCATTTCCTTAGACCATGAGATTGTGCAACTCCCGGATACCGTAGGAATGCTTTGGGTGTACCAAACGTCACAACGTAACTGGGTGGCTATAAAGGTGCACTGCGGGTATCTCCGAAAGTGTCTGTTGGGTTGGCACGAATCGAGACTGGGATTTGTCACTCCGTGTAACAGAGAGGTATCTCTGGGCCCACTCGGTAGGACATCATCATAATGTGCACAATGTGACCAAGGAGTTGATCACGGGATGATGTGTTACGGAACGAGTAAAGAGACTTGCCGGTAACGAGATTGAACGAGGTATCGGGATACCACGATCGAATCTCGAGCAAGTATCGTATCGATGGACAAAGGGAATTGTATATGGGATTGATTAAATCCTTGACATCGTGGTTCATCCGATAAGATCATCGTGGAGCATGTGGGAGCCAGCATGGGTATCTAGATCCCGTTGTTGGTTATTGACCGGAGAGTTGTCTCGGCCATGTCTGCATGACTCCCGAGCCCGTAGGGTCTACACACTTAAGGTTCGATGACGCTAGGGTTATAGGGAAATTATGTACGCGATTACCGAATGTTGTTTGGAGTCCCGGATGAGATCCCGGACATCACGAGGAGTTCCAGAATGGTCCAGAGGTAAATATTTATATATGGGAAGTCTCGTTTTGGTCACCGGAAAAGTTTCGGGTGCTATCGGTAACGTACCGGGACCACCGGGAGGGTCCCGGGGGTCCACCAGGTGGGGCCACCAGCCCCAGAAGGCTGCGTGGGCCAAGTGTGGGAGGGGACCAGCCCCAGGTAGGCTGGTGCGCCCCCCCCCCACCAAGGCCCAAGGCGCAGGGAGAGTGGGAGGGGGCAAACCCTAGGTCCAGATGGGCCTTAAGGCCCACCCTAGGGTGCCCCCCTCTCTCCCTCTCCCCTCTGGTCACCACCCTAGATGGGATCTAGGGCTGCCGCCCCCCCTTGGGGAGGGAACCCCAGAGGGGGCGCAGCCCCTCCCCTTCCCTATATATACTTGAGGTATGGGGCTGCCCAACACATGTGATTTGATCTCTCTCTTGGCGCAGCCCTACCCCTCTCCCTCCTCGTCTCTCGTAGTGCTTGGCGAAGCCCTGCTGGAGTATCGCGCTCCTCCACCATCACCACGCTGTTGTGCTGCTGCTGGACGGAGTCTTCCCCAACCTCTCCCTCTCTCCTTGCTGGATCAAGGCGTGGGAGACGTCACTGGGCTATACGTGTGTTGAACGCGGAGGCGCCGTTGTTCGGCGCTTAGATCGGAATCGACCGCGATCTGAATCGCTGCATGTATGACTCCACCAACCGCGTTCTTGTAACGCTTCCGCAGTGCGATCTTCAAGGGTATGACGATGCACTCCTCTCTCTCGTTGTTAGTCTCTCCATAGATTGATCTTGGTGACACGTAGGAAATTTTTTGAATTTCTGCTACGATCCCCAACAGTGGTATCAGAGCTAGGTCTATGCGTAGATTCTATGCACGAGTAGAACACAAAGTAGTTGTGGGCGATGATTTGTTCAATTTGCTTGCCGTTACTAGTCTTATCTTGATTCGGTGGCATTGTGGGATGAAGCGGCACGGACCGACCTTACAGGTACACTTATGTGAGACTGGTTCCACCGACTGACATGCACTTGATGCATAAGGTGGCTGGCGGGTGTCTGTCTCTCCCACTTTAGTCGGATCGGATTCGATGAAAACGGTCCTTATGAAGGGTAAATAGCAATTGGCATATCACCGTTGTGGTTTTGCGTAGGTAAGAAACGTTCTTGCTAGAAACCCATAGCAACCATGTAAAACATGCAACAACAATTAGAGGACGTCTAACTTGTTTTTGCAGGGTATGCTATGTGATGTGATATGGCCAAAAGGATGTGATGAATGATATATGTGATGTATGAGATTGATCATGTTCTTGTAATAGGAATCACGACTTGCATGTCGATGAGTATGACAATCGGCAGGAGCCATAGGAGTTGTCTTAATTTATTTATGACCTACATGTCAATGAAAACGCCATGTAATTACTTTACTTTATTGCTAACTGTTAGCCATAGTAGTAGAAGTAATAGTTGGCGAGGCAACTTCATGAAGACACGATGATGGAGATCATGGTGTCATGCCGGTGACAACGATGATCATGGAGCCCCGAAGATGGAGATCAAAGGTGCAAGATGATATTGGCCATATCATGTCACTTTATGATTTGCATGTGATGTTTGTCATGTTTACATCTTATTTGCTTAGAATGACGGTAGCATAAATAAGATGATCCCTCGCAATAATTTCAAGAAAGTGTTCCCCCTAACTGTGCACCGTTGCTAAAGTCCGTTGTTCCGAAGCACCACGTGATGATCGGGTGTGATAGGTTCTAACGTTCGCAAACAACGGGTGTAAGCCAGATTTACACACGCAATACACTTAGGTTAACTTGACGAGCCTAGCATGTACAGACTGTTGGAAATATGCCCTAGAGGCAATAATAAAATGGTTATTATTATATTTCCTTGTTCATGATAATTGTCTATTGTTCATGCTATAATTGTGTTATCCGGAAATCGTAATACATGTGTGAATACATAGACCACAACACGTCCCTAGTGAGCCTCTAGTTGACTAGCTCGTTGATCAAAAGATAGTCATGGTTTCTTGACTATGGACATTAGATGTCATTGATAACGGGATCACATCATTAGGAGAATGATGTGATGGACAAGACCCAATCCTAAGCATAGCACAAGATCGTGTAGTTTGTTTGTTAGAGCTTTTCCGAATGTCAAGTATCATTTCCTTAGACCATGAGATTGTGCAACTCCCGGATACCGTAGGAGTGCTTTGGGTGTGCCAAACGTCACAACGTAACTGGGTGACTATAAAGGTGCTCTACGGGTATCTCCGAAAGTGTCTGTTGGGTTGGCACGAATCGAGACTGGGATTTGTCACTCCGTATGACGGAGAGGTATCTCTGGGCCCACTTGGTAATGCATCATCATAATGAGCTCAATGTGACCAAGTGGTTGATCACGGGATCATGCATTACGGTATGAGTAAAGTGACTTGCCGGTAATGACACTGAACGAGGTATTGGGATACCGACGATCGAGTCTCGGGCGAGTAACGTACCGATTGACAAAGGGAATTGTATACGGGGTTGATTGAATCCTCGACATCGTGGTTCATCCGATGAGATCATCATGGAACATGTGGGAGCCAACATGGGTATCCAGATCCCGCTGTTGGTTATTGATCGGAGAGTCGTCTTGGTCATGTCTGCATGTCTCCCGAACCCGTAGGGTCTACACACTTAAGGTTCGGTGACGCTAGGGTTGTAGAGATATTAGTATGCGGTAACCCGAAAGTTGTTCAGAGTCCCGGATGAGATCCCGGACGTCACGAGGAGTTCCGGAATGGTCCGGAGGTGAAGATTTATATATAGGAAGTCAAGTTTCGGCCATCGGGAAGGTTTCGAGGGTAATCGGTATTGTATCGGGACCACCGGAAGGGTCCCGGGGGTCCACCGGGTGGGGCCACCTATCCCGGAGGGCCCCATGTGCTGAAGTGGGAGGGGGAACCAGCCCCTGGTGGGCTGGTGCGCCCCCCATGGGCCTCCCCTACGCCTATGGTTGGAAACCCTAGGGGTGGGGGCGCCCCACTTGGCTTGGGGGCAAGCCCCCCTTTGGCCGCCGCCCCCCCTTGGAGATCCCATCTCCTAGGGCCGGCACCCCCCTAGGGGCCCTATATATAGTGGGGGGAGGGAGGGCAGACGCACCAAGTCCCTGGCCCCTCCCTCTCCCCTCGTAACACCTCTCTCTCTCTCTCTCGTTGGAGCTTGGCAAAGCCCTGGCGAGATCACCGCTGCTTCCACCACCACGCCGTCGTGCTACTGGATCTCCATCAACCTCTCCTTCCCCTTGCTGGATCAAGAAGGAGGAGACGTCTTCCCAACCGTACGTGTGTTGAACGTGGAGGTGCCGTCCGTTCAGCGCTAGGTCATCGGTGATTTGGATCACGACGAGTACGACTCCATCAACCCCGTTCTCTTGAACGCTTCCGCTCGCGATCTACAAGGCTGTGTAGATGCACTCCCCTCTCCCTCATTTCTAGATGACTCCATAGATTGATCTTGGTGATGCATAGAAAATTTTAAAATTCTGCTACGTTCCCCAACACAGACATGGCCTCGGAACACGGAAGACTGAAAGGTCGAACATGAGTCATATAGAAGATACGATCAACATGAAGATGTTCACCGATGATGACTAGTCCGTCTCACGTGATGATCGGACACGGCCTAGTTGACTCGGATCATGGATCACTTAGATGACTAGAGGGATGTCTATCTAAGTGGGAGTTCATTGAATAATTTGATTACATGAACTTAATTATCATGAACATAGTCAAAAGGTCTTTGCAAATTATGTCATAGCTCACGCTTTGGTTCTACTGTTTTAGATATGTTCCTAGAGAAAATTTAGTTGAGAGTTGACAGTAGCAATTATGCGGACTAGGTCCATGAACTGAGGATTGTCCTCGTTGCTGCACAGAAGGGCTATGTCCTTAATGCACCGCTCAGTGCGATTGAACCTTGAGCGTCGTCTGTAGATGTTGGGAAACATCTGACATACACGTTTTGATGACTACGTGATAGTTCAGTGTGTAATACTAACGGTTTAGAATTGTGGCACCAAAGATGTTTTTTGAAACATCGCAGAACATATGAGATGTTCCAAAGACTGAAATTGGGATTTCAGACTAGTGCCCACGTCAAGAGGTATGAGACCTCTGACAAGTTTCTTAAGCCTGCAAACTAAGGGAGAAAAGCTCAATCGTTGAGCATATGCTCAGATTGTCTGAGTACTACAATTGCTTGAATCGAGTGGGAGTTAATCTTCCAAATGAGATAGTGATAGTTCTCCATAGTCACTGCCACCAAGCTATTAGAGCTTAGTGATGAACTATAACATATCAGGGATAGACATGATGATCTTTGAGCAATTCGTGATGTTTGACACCGTGAAAGTAGAAATCAAGTAGGAGCATCAATTTTTGATGGTTAGTAAAACCACTAGTTTCAAGAAGGGCAAGGGAAAGAAGGGATACTTCATGAGACGGCAAATCAGTTGCTGCTCTAGTGAAGAAACCCAAGGTTGAACCCAAACCCGAGACTAAGTGCTTCTGTAATGAGGGGAACGGTCACTGAAGCAGAACTACCCTAGATACTTGGTAAATGAGAAGGCTGGCAAGGTCGATAGAAGTATTTTGAATATACATTATATTATTGTGTACTTTACTAGTACTCCTACTAGCACCAGGGTAATAAATACCGGTTCGGTTACTAAGTGTTAGTAACTCGAAATAAAAGGCTACGGAGACTAGCTAAAGGTGAGATGACGATATGTTGGAAGTGTTTACAAGGTTGATGTGATCAAACATCGCACGCTCCCTCTACCATCGGGATTGGTGTTAAACCGAAATAATTGTTATTTGGTGTTTGCGTGGAGCATAGACATGGTTGGATTACGTTTATCGCCACACGGTTATTCATTTAAGGAGAATAATGGTTATTTTGTTTATTTGAATAATACCTTCAATGGTCTTGCACCTAAAATGAATGGTTTATTGAATCTCGGTCGTAGTGATACACATGTTCATGCCAAAAGATATTAATGATAGTACCACGTACTTGTGGCACTGCCATTTGAGTCATGTTGGTGTAAAACGCATGAAGAAGCTCCATGTTGATGGATCTTTGGACTCACTCATTTTTGAAAAGATTGAGACATGTGAACCATGTCTATTGGTAGATATGCACGAAGAAACTCCATAGAGATGGATCGTTTGGACTCACTTGATTTTGAATCACTTGAGACATGCAAATCATACCACATGGGCAAGATGACTGAAAGACCTCGTTTTCAATAAGATGGAACAAGAAAGCAACTTGTTGGAAGTAATACATTTTGATGTGTGCAGTCCAATGAGTGCTGAGGCACGAAGTGGATATCGTTATGTTCTTACTTCATAGATGATTTGAGTAGATGCTGAGTATATTTACTTGATGAAACACAAGTCTGAATTATTGAAAGGTTCAAGTAATTTCATAGTGAAGTTGAAGATCGTCGTGACAAGATGATAAAATGTCTATGATATGATCATAGAGATGAATATCTGAGTTACGAGTTTGGCACACAATTAAGACATTGTGGAAATTGTTTCACAACTAATACCGCCTGGAACACCATAGTGTGATGGTGTGTCCGAACATCATAACTGCACCCTATTGGATATGGTGCATACCATGATGTCTCTTATCGAATTACCACTATCGTTTATGGGTTAGGCATTAGAGACAACCGCATTCACTTTAAATAGGGCACCACACAATTCCGTTGAGACGACACCGTATGAACTATGGTTTAGAGAAACCTGAGCTATCGTTTCTTAAAAGTTTGGGGCTGCGATGCTTATGTGAAAAGTTTCAGGCTGATAAGCTCGAACCCAAAGCGGATAAATGCATCTTCCCAAAAATAGTTGGGTATACCTCCTATTTCAGATCCGGAAGCAAAAGTGATTGTTTCTAGAAACGGTTCCTTTCTCGAGGAAAAGTTTCTCTCGAAAGAATTGAGTGGGAGGATGGTGGAGACTTGATGAGGTTATTGAACCGTCACTTCAACTAGTGTGTAGCAGGGCACAGGAAGTTGTTCCTGTGGCACCTACACCAATTGAAGTGGAAGCTTATGATAGTGATCATGAAACTTCGGATCAAGTCACTACCAAACCTCATAGGTCGACAAAGATGCGTACTACTTCAGAGAGGTACGTAATCCTATCTTGGAAGTCATGTTTCTAGACAACAATGAACCTACGAGCTATGGAGAAGCGATGGTGGGCCCGGATTCCGACGAATGGCTCGTGGCCATAAAATCCAAGAGAGGATCCATGTATAAAACAAAGTATAGACTTTGAAAGAACTACTTGATGGTCGTAAAGCTATTAGGTGCAGATGGATTTTAAAAGGAAGACAGACAATGATGGTAAGTGTCACCATTAAGAAAGCTCGACTTGTCATTAAGATGTTTCCCGACAAGTTCAAGGAGTTGACTACGATGAGACTTTCTCACTCGTAGCGATGCTAAGAGTCTGTTGGAATTACGTTAGCAGTTACTGCATTATTTATGAAATCTTGCACATAGGATGTTAAAACATTGTTTCCTCGACGTTTTTCTTGAGGAAAGCTTGTATGTGATACAACCAGAAGGTTTTGTCAATCCTGAAAGATTCTAACAAGTATGCAAAGCTCCAGCAATCCTTCTAAGGACTGGAGTAAGCATCTAGGAATTGGAATGTACGCTTTGATGAGATGATCAAAGATTTTGGGTTTATACAAAGTTTATGAGAAACTTGTATTTCCAAAGGAGTGGGTGGGAGCACTATAGGATTTTTGATGACTATATGTTGTTAACATATTGTTGATCAAAAATGATGTAGAATTTCTGGAAAGCATGCAGGGTTATTTGAAAAGTGTTTTTCGATGGAAAACCTGAATTAAGCTACTTGAACATTGAGCATCAAGATCTATAAGGATAGATCAAAAATGCTTAATAGTACTTTCAAATGAATACATACCGTGACAAGATTTTGAAGGAGTTCAAAATAGGTCGGCAAAGAAGGAGTTCTTGGCTGTGTTACAAGGTGTGAGCATTGAGTAAGACTCAAGACCTGACCACGGCAAAAGAGAGATAAAGGACGAAGGTCGTCCCCTATGCTTTAGACGTAGGCTCTATAGTATGCTATGCTGTGTACCGCACCTGAAGTGTGCCTTGCCATGAGTCAGTCAAGGGGTACAAGAGTGATCCAGGAATGGATCGCATGACAGCGGTCAAACTTATCCTTAGTAACTAGTGGACTAAGGAATTTTCTCGATTATGGAGGTGGTAAAAGAGTTCGTCGTAAAGGGTTACGCCGATGCAATCTTTGACACTAATCTGGATGATTCTGAGTAGTAAACCAGATTCGTATAGTAGAACAGTTATTTGGAATAGCTCCAAGTAGCGCGTGGAAGCTGCATCTACAAGATGACATAGAGATTTGTAAAGCACACATGGATCTGAAAGGTTCAGACCCTTTGATTAATAAACCTCTTTCGCAAGCGAGATATGAACAAACCCCATGGGTGTTGGATTCATTACAATCACATAGTGATGTGAACTAGATTATTGACTCTAGTGCAAGTGGGAGACTGTTGGAAATATGCCCTAGAGGCAATAATAAATTAGTTATTATTATATTTCCTAGTTCATGATAATTGTTTATTATCCATGCTAGAATTGTATTGATAGGAAACTCAGATACATGTATGGATACATAGACAACACCATGTCCCTAGTAAGCCTCTAGTTGACTAGCTCGTTGATCAATAGATGGTTATGGTTTCCTGACCATGGACATTGTATGTCGTTGATAACGGGATCACATCATTAGGAGAATGATGTGATGGAAAAGACCCAATCCTAAGCCTAGCACAAGATCGTGTAGTTCGTATGCTAAAACTTTTCTAATGTCAAGTATCATTTCCTTAGACCATGCGAAAGAAGGGCATCAACCGCCTTACGAGGTGGCCACGAGGGTCAGGGGCGCGCCTGCCCCTCTAGGGCACGCCCCCCTGCCTCGTGGCCCCCTCGGGCATCGTCTCGCGTGGATTTTTCTTCCCAAAAATCATATATATTCCAAAAAAAATCCCCATCAGTTTTTATCCCGTTTGGACTCCGTTTGATATGGATATTCTGCGAAACAAAAAACATGCAACAAACAGGAACTGGCACTGGGCACTGGATCAATATGTTAGTCCCAAAAATAGTATAAAAAGTTGCCAAAAGCATATGAAAATTGTAGAATATTGGCATGGAACAATCAAAAATTATAGATACGACGGAGACGTATCAATCATATGCATTCTATTGAAACCATCGAATGTCTTCTGTGCGGCCTTGTCAGCAGAAGATACAGAGACAAACATTAAATCTGTTGTAAATGCTCAATCCTTATTGCCTGAAACCCGGAGAAGCCGGAACGACCACCTGACAATCCAGGTGTGCGTGGGAACATGGAACAACTTCCAATGTGTTGCATGTTCGCCACGTGTCCCTCAGATGTGAGCCGCTAGGGGCACCTGCGTAATAACGATGTGCCGTCCCTGTCCTTATAAATACACACCACACCCCATGTTGGAAATGTGCCCTAGAGGCAATAATAAATTAGTTATTATTATATTTCCTTGTTCATGATAATCGTTTATTATCCATGCTAGAATTGTGTTGATAGGAAACTCGGATACATGTATGGATACATAGACAACACCATGTCCCTAGTAAGCCTCTAGTTGACTAGCTCGTTGATCAATAGATGGTTATGGTTTCCTGACCATGGACATTGTATGTCGTTGATAACGGGATCACATCATTAGGAGAATGATGTGATGGAAAAGACCCAATCCTAAGCCTAGCACAATATCGTGTAGTTCGTATGCTAAAGCTTTTCTAATGTCAAGTATCATTTCCTTAGACCATGAGATTGTGCAACTCCCGGATACCGTAGGAATGCTTTGGGTGTACCAAACTTCACAACGTAACTGGGTGGCTATAAAGGTGCACTGCGGGTATCTCCGAAAGTGTCTGTTGGGTTGGCACGAATCGAGACTGGGATTTGTCACTCCGTGTAACGGAGAGGTATCTCTGGGCCCACTCGGTAGGACATCATCATAATGTGCACAATGTGACCAAGGAGTTGATCATGGGATGATGTGTTACAGAACGAGTAAAGAGACTTGCCGGTAACGAGATTGAACGAGGTATCGGGATACCGACGATCGAATCTCGGGCAAGTATCGTACCGATGGACAAAGGGAATTGTATACGGGATTGATTGAATCCTTGATATCGTGGTTCATCCGATAAGATCATCGTGGAGCATGTGGGAGCCAACATGGGTATCCAGATCCCGTTGTTGGTTATTGACCGGAGAGTTGTCTCGGCCATGTCTGCATGACTCCCGAGCCCGTAGGGTCTACACACTTAAGGTTCAATGACGCTAGGGTTATCGGGAAAGTATGTACGCGGTTATCGAATGTTGTTCGGAGTCCCGGATGAGATCCCGGATGTCACGAGGAGTTCCGGAATGGTCCGGAGGTAAAGATTTATATATGGGAAGTCCCGTTTTGTGTTGGGGAACGTAGCAATTTCAAGAGTTTCCTACGCACACGCAAGATCATGGTGATGCACAGCAACGAGAGGGGAGAGTGTTGTCCACGTACCCTTGTAGACCGAAAGCGGAAGCGTTATAACAACGCGGTTGATGTAGTCGTGCGTCTTCACGATCCGACCGATCAAGTACCGAACGTACGGCACCTTCGAGTTCAGCACATGTTCAGCCCGATGACGTCCCTCGAACTCCGATCCAGCCGAGTGTTGAGGGAGAGTTTCGTCAGCACGACGGTGTGGTGACGATGTTGATGTTCTACCGACGCAGGGCTTCGCCTAAGCACCGCTACAGTATTATCGAGTTGGACTATGGTGGAGGGGGGCACCGCACACGGCTAAGAGACGATCAACTTGATCAACTTGTGTGTCTAGAGGTGCCCCCCTACCCCTGTATATAAAGGAGCAAGGGGAGAGGTGGCCGGCCTAGGAGGAGGTCGCGCCAAGGGGGGAGTCCTACTCCCACCGGGAGTAGGACTCCTCCTTTCCTTGTTGGAGTAGGAGAGAAGGAAAGAGGAGGAGAGGAAGAAGGAAAAGGGGGCTGCACCCCTTGTCCAATTCGGACCAGAGGGGGGCCGTGCGCCTCCTTCCTTTTGGCCTCTCTCCTCTATTCCCGTATGGCCCAATAAGGCCCATATACTCCCCGGCGAATTCTCGTAACTCTCCGGTACTCCGATAAATACCCGAATCACTCGAAACCTTTCCGATGTCCGAATATAGTCGTCCAATATATTGATCTTTACGTCTCGACCATTTAGAGACTCCTCGTCATGTCCCCGATCTCATCCGGGACTCCGAACTCCTTCGGTACATCAAAACTCATAAACTCATAATATAACTGTCATCGAAACTTTAAGCATGCGGACCCTACGGGTTCGAGAACAATGTAGACATGACCGAGACACGTCTCCGGTCAATAACCAATAGCGGAACCTGGATGCTCATATTGGCTCCCACATATTCTACGAAGATTTTTATCGGTCAAACCGCATAACAACATACATTGTTCCCTTTTTCATTGGTATGTTACTTGCCCGAGATTCGATCGTCGGTATCTCAATACCTAGTTCAATCTCGTTACCGGCAAGTCTCTTTACTCGTTCCGTAATACATCATCCCGCAACTAACTCATTAGTTGCAATGCTTGCAAGGCTTATAGTGATGTGCATTACCGAGTGGGCCCAGAGATACCTCTCCGACAATCGGAGTGACAAATCCTAATCTCGAAATACGCCAACCCAACAAGTACCTTCGGAGACACCTGTAGAGCACCTTTATAATCACCCAGTTACGTTGTGATGTTTGGTAGCATACAAAGTGTTCCTCCGGTAAACGGGAGTTGCATAATCTCATAGTCATAGGAACATGTATAAGTCATGAAGAAAGCAATAGCAATAAACTAAACGATCAAGTGCTATGCTAACGAAATGGGTCAAGTCAATCACATCATTCTCCTAATGATGTGATCCCGTTAGTCAAATGACAACTCATGTCTATGGTTAGGAAACATAACCATATTTGATCAACGAGCTAGTCAAGTAGAGGCATACTAGTGACACTCTGTTTGTCTATGTATTCACACATGTATTATGTTTCCGGTTAATACAATTCTAGCATGAATAATAAACATTTATCATGATATAAGGAAATAAATAATAACTTTATTATTGTCTCTAGGGCATATTTCCTTCAGTCTCCCACTTGCACTAGAGTCAATAATCTAGTTCACATCGCCATGTGATTTAACACCAATAGTTCACATCACCATGTGATTAACACCCATAGTTCACATCGTCATGTGACCAACACCCAAAGGGTTTACTAGTCAACAATCTAGTTCACATCACTATGTGATTAACACCCAAAGAGTACTAAGGTGTGATCATGTTTTGCTTGTGAGAGAAGTTTAGTCTACGGGTCTGCCACATTCAAATCCGTATGTCTTTTGCAAATTTCTATGTCAACAATGCTCTGCACGGAGCTACTCTAGCTAATTGCTCCCACTTTCAAAATGTATCCAGATTAAGACTTAGAGTCATCTGGATTAGTGTCAAAATTTTGCATCGACGTAACCCTTTACAACGAACATTTTTGTCACCTCCATAATCGAGAAACATATCCTTATTCCACTAAGGATAATTTGACCGCTGTCCAGTGATCTACTCCTAGATCACTATTGTACTCCCTTGTCAAAAACAGTGTAGGGTATACAATAGATCTGGTACACAGCATGGCATATTTTATAGAACCTATGGCCAAGGCATAGGGAATGACTTTCATTCTCTCTCTATCTTCTGCCGTGGTCGGGTTTTGAGTCTTACTCAACTTCACACCTTGTAACACAGACAAGAACTCTTTCCTTGACTGTTCCATTTTGAACTACTTCAAAATCTTGTCAAGGTATGTACTCATTGAAAAACTTATCAAGCGTCTTGATCTATCTCTATAGATCTTGATGCTCAATATGTAAGCAGCTTTACCGAGGTCTTTCTTTGAAAAACTCCTTTCAAACACTCCTTTATGCTTTGCAGAATAATTCTACATTATCTCCGATCAACAATATGTCATTCACATATACTTATCAGAAATGATGTAGTGCTCCCACTCACTTTCTTGTAAATACAGGCTTCACTCCAAGTCTGTATAAAACTATATGCTTTGATCAACTTATCAAAGCGTATATTCCAACTCCGAGATGCTTGCACCAGTCCATAGATGGATCGCTGGAGCTTGCATATTTTGTTAGCACCTTTAGGATTGACAAAACTTTCTTGTTGCATCATATACAACTCTTCTTTAATAAATCCATTAAGGAATGTAGTTTTGTTATTCATTTGCCAGATTTCATAAAATGTGGCAATTGCTAACATGATTCGGACAGACTTAAGCATAGATACAAGTGAGAAACTCTCATCGTAGTCAACACCTTGAACTTGTCGAAAACCTTTTGCGACAATTCTAGCTTTGTAGATAGTAACACTACTATCAGCATCCGTCTTCCTCTTGAAGATCCATTTAATCTTAATGGCTCGCCGATCAATGGGCAAGTCAATCAAAGTCCATACTTTGTTCTCATACATGGATCTCATCTCAGATTTCATGGCCTCAAGCCATTTCGCGGAATCTGGGCTCATCATCGCTTCCTCATAGTTCGCAAGTTCGTCATGGTCTAGTAACATGACTTCCAGAACAGGATTACCGTACCACTCTGGTGCAGATCTCACTCTGGTTTACCTACGAGGTTCGGTAGTAACTTGATCTGGAGTTACATGATCATCATCATTAGCTTCCTCACTAATTGGTGTAGTAGTCACAGGAACAGATTTCTGTGATGAACTACTTTCCAATAAGGGAGTAGGTACAGTTACCTCATCAAGTTCTACTTTCCTCCCACTCACTTCTTTCGAGAGAAACTCCTTCTCTAGAAAGGATCCATTCTCAGCAATGAATATCTTGCCTTCGGATCTGTGATAGAAGGTGTGCCCAACATTTTATTTTGGGTATCCTATGAAGATTTACTTCTCCGATTTGGGTTCGAGCTTATCAAGTTGAAACTTTTTCACATAAGCATCGCAGTCCCAAACTTTAAGAAACGACAGCTTAGGTTTCTCGCCAAACCACAGTTCATACGGCGTCATCTCAACGGATTTAGATGGTGCCCTATTTAACATGAATGTAGCTGTTTCTAATGCATAACCCCAAAACGATAGTGGTAATCGGTAAGAGACATCATAGATCGCATCATATCTAATAAAGCACGGTTACGACGTTTGGACACACCATTATACTGTGGTGTTCCAGGTGGCGTGAGTAGTGAAACTATTTCACATTGTTTTAACTGAAGGCCAAACTCGTAACTCAAATATTTTACTTCTGCGATCATATCGTAGAAATTTTTATTTTTGTTACGATGATTCTCCACTTCACTCTGAAATTCTTTGAACTTTTCAAATATTTCAGACTTGTGTTTCATCAAGTAGATATACTCATATCTGCTCAAATCATCTGTGAAGATCAAAAAATAATGATACCTGTCGCGAGCCTCAATATTCATTGGACCACATACATCAGTATGTATGATTTCCAACAAATCTGTTGCTCGCTCCATTGTTCTGGAGAACGGAGTCTTAGTCATCTTGCCCATGAGGCATGGTTCGCAAGCATCAACTGATTCATAATCAAGTGATTCCAAAAGCCCATCAGCATGGATTTTCTTCATGCGCTTTACACCAATATGACCTAAACGGCAGTGCCACAAATAAGTTGCACTATCATTATTAACTTTGCATCTTTTGGCTTCAATATTATGAAAATGTGTATTACCACGATCGAGATCCAACAAACCATTTTCATTGGGTGTATGACCATAGAAGGTTTTATTCATGTAAACAGAACAACAATTATTCTCTAACTTACATGAATAACTGTATTGCAATAAACATGATCCAATCATATTTATGCTTAACGCAAACACCAAATAACATTTATTTAGGTTCAACACTAATCCCGAACGTATAGGGAGTGTGCGATGATGATCATATCAATCTTGGAACCACTTCCAACACACATCGTCACTTCACCCTTAACTAGTCTCTGTTTATTTTGCAACTCCCATTCCGAGTTACTACTCTTAGCAACTGAACCAGTATCAAATACCGAGGGGTTGCTATAAACACTAGTAAAGTACACATCAATAACATGTATATCAAATATACCTATGTTCACTTTGCCATCCTTCTTATCCGCCAATTACTTGGGGCAGTTCCGCTTCCAATGACCAGTCCCTTTGCAGTAGAAGCACTCAGTTTCAGGCTTAGGTCCAGACTTGGGTTTTTTCACTTGAGCAGCAACTTGTTTGTCGTTCTTCTTGAAGTTCCCCTTTCTTCCCTTTGTCCTTTTCTTGAAACTAGTGGTCTTGTCAACCATCAACACTTGATGCTTTTCTTGATTTCTACCTTCGTCGATTTCAGCATCACGAAGAGCTTGGGAATTGTTTTCGTCATCCCTTGCATACTATAGTTCATCACGAAGTTCTACTAACTTGGTGATGGTGACTAGAGAATTCTG
The DNA here is from genome assembly GCF_003073215.2 of Triticum urartu. Classification (NCBI taxonomy): domain Eukaryota; kingdom Viridiplantae; phylum Streptophyta; class Magnoliopsida; order Poales; family Poaceae; genus Triticum; species Triticum urartu. The sequence goes on from NC_053024.1 coordinate 616,763,282, forward strand.
TCAATCACTATTTTATCTGGAAGATTAACTTCCACTTGATTCAAGCGATTGTAGTACCCAGACAATCTGAGCACATGCTCACTGCTTGAGCTATTCTCCTCCATCTTTTAGCTATAGAACTTGTTGGACACTTCATATCTCTCAACTCGGGTATTTGCTTGAAATATTAACTTCAACTCCTGGAACATCTCATATGGTCCATGATGTTCAAAACGTCTTTGAAGTCCCGATTCTAAGCCGTTTAAGCATGGTGCACTAAACTATCAAGTAGTCATCATATTGAGCTAGCCAAACATTCATAACATCTGCATCTGCTCCTGCAATAGATTTTTCACCTAGCGGTGCATCAAGGACATAATTCTTCTGTCCAGCAATGAGGATAAACCTCAGATCACGGATCCAATCCGCGTCATTGCTACTAACACCTTTCAACTTAGTTTTCGCTAGGAACATATCAAAAATAAAACAGGGGAGCTAAACGCGAGCTATTGTTCTACAACATAGATATGCTAATAATACCAGGACTAAGTTCATGATAAATGTAAGTTCAATTAATCATATTACTTAAGAACTCCCACTTAGATAGACATCCCTCTAATCCTCTAAGTGATCACGTGATCCAAATCAACTAAACCATAACCGATCATCACGTGAAATGGAGTAGCTTTCAATGGTGAATGAAAGTGCGTTATATCGACTAGAGGGAGGGTGAATAGGCGATTTTTATGAAAGTCTTCAAAACGTGTAAGTTATGAAGACAAACAATAGAAATAAACCTATTACCCTGCAGCAGAAGGTAGGCTACACTAGGCAAGCCATAGTCAAGTATTCAATAGAGTGAAAGCACAATGACTAATAGCAGCAATGTAGTAAGGATCGGGTAGGAAGATATTGTGAAGCCACACAGAACACGCAGTCACTCAGTGAAGACAAAAGATAGTGCGAACATACAATGACTTCACAAGGAGTAACAGTAAGTAAAGGGAAGGGAAGATGAAACCAGTGACTCACTGAAGACAATGATTTGTTGGACCAGTTCCAGTTGCTGTGACAACTGTACGTCTGGTTAGGGCGGCTAGGTATTTAAACCTTAGGACACACAGTCCCGGACACCCAGTCCTGAACACGCAGCTCAGGACACCCAGTCCTCACCGTATTCCCCTTGAGCTAAGGTCACACAGACCTCGCCCAATCACTCTGGTAAGTCTTCAAGGTAGACTCCCAAACCTTCACAGACTTCGTTCACCGGCAATCCACAATGTCTCTTGGATGCTCAGAACGCGACGCCTAACCGGCTGGAGGATGCACAGTCCTCAAGTGTAATAAGTCTTCAGATCACACAGACAAGAAGACTTAAGTGATGCCTAATTCTCTTTGGCTCTGGGTGGTTAGGGCTTTATCCTCGCAAGGAATTCTCTCTCAAAGGCTTCGAGGTGGGTTGCTCTCAAACGACAAAAGCCGTACTCTGAATCTGAGCAGCCAACCGTTTATGGTTGTAGGGGGTGGGCTATTTATAGCCACTTGGCAACCCGACCTGATTTGTCCGAAATGACCCTGGGTCACTAAGGAACTGACACGTGTTCCAACGGTCAGATTTCAAACTCACACGGCAACTTTACTTGGGCTTCAAGCAAAGCTGACTTGCCCGACTCTGGACAAGATTCGCTCTCAAAGTCTTCACTCGAAGACATAGGTTTTGTTTAAGCATCACTTCAGTCATTCTGACTGGTTCTCTTGGACCCCACTTAACAGTACAGTGGTTCCTATGACTCAACACAGAAGAAAGAGAACTACGAAAGATCTAAGTCTTCGAGCTCCATAGGCTTCATGTGGTGTCTTCTCTTGTCATAGTCTTCAATGTGAATATCTTCATATACCACCTTTGACTTCAATGTCTTCATACATTTTTAGGGGTCATCTCTGGTAGGAAAACCGAATCAATGAGGGACTTCTACCTGTGTTATCCTGCAATTCTCACAAACACATTAGTCCCTCAACTAGGTTTGTCGTCAATACTCCAAAACCAACTAGGGGTGGCACTAGATGCACTTACAGTGAACATCACTTATGTTGATCATATCTACGATATGATTCATGCTCGACCTTTCGGTCTCAGTGTTCCGAGGCCATATCTGCATATGCTAGGCTTGTCAAGTTTAACCTGAGTATTCTGAGTGTGCAAAACTGGCTTGCACCCGTTGTAGATGGACGTAGAGCTTATCACACCCGATCATCACGTGGTGTCTGGGCACGACGAACTTTGGCAACGATGCATACTCAGGGAGAACACTTTTATCTTGAAATTTAGTGAGAGATCATCTTATAATGCTACCGTCAATCAAAGCAAGATAAGATGCATAAAAGATAAACATCACATGCAATCAATATAAGTGATATGATATGGCCATCATCATCTTGTACTTGTGATCTCCATCTCTGAAGTACCGTCATGATCACCATCGTCACCGCACGACACCTTGATCTCCATCGTAGCATCGTTGTCGTCTCACCAATCTTATGCTTCCACGACTATCGCTACCACTTAGTGATAAAGTAAAGCATTACAGCGCGATTGCATTGCATACAATAAAGCGACAACCATATGGCTCCTGCCAGTTGCCGATAACTCGGTTACAAAACATGATCATCTCATACAATAAAATTTAGCATCATGTCTTGACCATATCACATCACAACATGCCCTGCAAAAACAAGTTAGACGTCCTCTACTTTGTCGTTGCAAGTTTTACGTGGCTGCTACGGGCTTAGCAAGAACCGTTCTTACCTACGCATCAAAACCACAACGATAGTTTGTCAAGTTGGTGTTGTTTTAACCTTCGCAAGGACCGGGCGTAGCCACACTCGATTCAACTAAAGTTGGAGAAACTGACACCCGCCAGCCACCTGTGTGCAAAGCACGTTGGTAGAACCAGTCTCGCGTAAGCGTACGCGTAATGTCGGTCCGGGCCGCTTCATCCAACAATACCTCCGAACCAAAGTATGACATGCTAGTAAGCAGTATGACTTATATCTCCCACAACTCACTTGTGTTCTACTCGTGCATATAACATCAACGCATAAAACCTGGCTTGGATGCCACTGTTGGGGGACGTAGCAATTTCAAAAATTTCCTACGCACATGCAAGATCATGGTGATGCACAGCAACGAGAGGGGAGAGTGTTGTCCACGTACCCTCGTAGACCGAAAGCGAAAGCGTTATAGCAACGCGGTTGATGTAGTCGTACGTCTTCACGATCCGACCGATCAAGTACCGAACGTACGGCACCTCTGAGTTCAGCACACGTTCAGCCCGATGACATCCCTCGAACTCCGATCCAGCCGAGTGTTGAGGGAGAGTTTCGTCAGCACGACGGCGTGGTGACGATGTTGATGTTCTACCGACGCAGGGCTTCGCCTAAGCACCGCTACAGTATTATCAAGTTGGACTATGGTGGAGGGGGGCACTGCACACGGCTAAGAGACGATCAACTTGATCAACTTGTGTGTCTAGAGGTGCCCCCCTGCCCCTGTATATAAAGGAGCAAGGGGAGAGGTGGTCGGCCTAGGAGGAGGGCGCGCCAAGGGGGAGTCCTACTCCCACCGGGAGTAGGACTCCTCCTTTCCTTGTTGGAGTAGGCGAGAAGGAAAGAGGAGAGGAAGAAGGAAAAGGGGGCTGCACCCCTTGTCCAATTCGGACCAGAGGGGGGTCGCGCGCCTCCTTCCTTTTGGCCTCTCTCCTCTATTCCCGTATGGCCCAATAAGGCCCATATACTCCCCGGCGAATTCCCGTAACTCTCCGGTACTCCGATAAATACCCGTATCACTCGGAACCTTTCCGATGTCTGAATATAGTCGTCCAATATATCGATCTTTACGTCTCGACCATTTCGAGACTCCTCGTCATGTCCCCGATCTCATCCGGGACTCCGAACTCCTTCGGTACATCAAAACTCATAATATAACTGTCATCGAAACTTTAAGCATGCGGACCCTACGGGTTCGAGAACAATGTAGACATGACCGAGACACGTCTCCGGTCAATAACCAATAGCGGAACCTGGATGCTCATATTGGCTCCCACATATTCTACGAAGATTTTTATCTGTCAAACCGCATAACAACATACGTTGTTCCCTTTGTCATCGGTATGTTACTTGCCCGAGATTCGATCGTCGGTATCTCAATACCTAGTTCAATCTAGTTACCGGCAAGTCTCTTTACTCGTTCTGTAATACATCATCCTGCAACTAACTCATTAGTTGCAATGCTTGCAAGGCTTATAGTGATGTGCATTACCGAGTGGGCCCAAAGATACCTCTCCGACAATCGGAGTGACAAATCCTAATCTCGAAATACGCCAACCCAACAAGTACCTTCGGAGACACCTGTAGAGCACCTTTATAATCACCCAGTTACGTTGTGACATTTGGTAGCACATAAAGTGTTCCTCCGGTAAACGGGAGTTGCATAATCTCATAGTCATAGGAACATGTATAAGTCATGAAGAAAGCAATAGCAATAAACTAAACAATCAAGTGCTATGCTAACGGAATGGGTCAAGTCAATCACATCATTCTCCTAATGATGTGATCCCGTTAATCAAATGACAACTCATGTCTATGGTTAGGAAACATAATCATATTTGATCAACGAGCTAGTCAAGTAGAGGCATACTAGTGACACTATGTTTGTCTATGTATTCACACATGTATTATGTTTCCGGTTAATACAATTCTAGCATGAATAATAAACATTTATCATGATATAAGGAAATAAATAATAACTTTATTATTGCCTCTAGGGCATATTTCCTTCATTTTGGTCACCGGAAAAGTTTCGGGTGCTATCGGTAACGTATCGGGACCACCGGGAGGGTCCCGGGGTCCACCAGGTGGGGCCACCAGCCCCAGAAGGCTGCGTGGGCCAAGTGTGGGAGGGGACCAGCCCCAGGTAGGCTGGTGCGCCCCCCCCCCCACCAAGGCCCAAGGCGCAGGGAGAGTGGGAGGGGGCAAGCCCTAGGTCCAGATGGGCCTTAAGGCCCACCCTAGGGCGCCCCCCTCTCTTCCTCTCCCCTCTGGCCGCCACCCTAGATGGGATCTAGGGCTGCCGCCCCCCTTGGGGAGGGAACCCTAGAGGGGGCGCAGCCCCTCCCCTTCCCCTATATATACTTGAGGTATGGCGCTACCCAACACATGTGATTTGATCTCTCTCTTGGCGCAGCCCTACCCCTCTCCCTCCTCGTCTCTCGTAGTGCTTGGCGAAGCCCTACTGGAGTACCGCGCTCCTCCACCATCACCACGCCGCTGTGCTGCTGCTGGACGGAGTCTTCCCCAACCTCTCCCTCTCTCCTTGCTGGATCAAGGCGTGAGAGACGTCATCGGGCTGTACGTGTGTTGAACGCGGAGGCGCCATTGTTCGGCGCTTAGATCGGAATCGACCGCGATCTGAATCGCTGCATGTACGACTCCACCAACCGCGTTCTTGTAACGCTTCCGCATTGCGATCTTCAAGGGTATGAAGATGCACTCCTCTCTCTCGTTGCTAGTCTCTCCATAGATTGATCTTGGTGACACGTAGGAAATTTTTTGAATTTCTGCTACGATCCCCAACACCCCAGTCATTATCTTTTCTTCCACCTCTCCACAAACCCTAGCGCCACCGCTAGCTCTCGACGACGCCGGCGACGAAGCACTTAGCTGCCGCGACCTCACCAACGCCGTCCTCACGCCGGTCGCGGACCTCATCTATCCGCCGTCACCGTAGGTGTCCTCCGTCGCCAAGTTAGGGCACAGAAGATCGAACTGCTCGGCTTCCTCTCTACTCCGTCTAGCAGTTCTTCGTGTGGTAAATAAAACCTCCTTTTTACTATCTTTTTGATTCGATAGATCCATCCTTTTCAATCACAAGTGGTTTCTGTCCCTACAAATTTGGATATATCCTGTTCTGCATCTCATAACATGCCTAGTATATTCACTTATGCTTCACACACAGTTAGATTCCTCACTTGTACTTATTCTTGGATTCCTACAAATCTGGAACCAACTCTCATCATATAAGTGAATGTCTTCGTGCTATGAGGTCAATGTCTTCTAAACTGATTTATCTTCAAAATCTTCTGAGAATGCATATGACCTCTTCCCCTTCCCTCGCATCTCTAATTCTGTCACAGGTACATGTCCGTGGGAGAATCCCTTGGTTCTCATAGTCTGCATTCATTTGCAGAGTTCTTACAACGTCACATCAACTCTCCCGAAGCCAGTTCCTGCCTAACCAGCAGACGGAAGCCTTTGCAAGTTCTGAAGCCATTCAGTCTGAACTTCATGGCGACAGAGAAATCAGTCAGGAAGGGCGGCAGACAGCGTCGTGGGAACACAACCAAGGACCTGCCACCAGATCTGTATGAACTATACAAGTCAGATCCCGAAGAGACCTATGGGGAACGCAAGAACCGAGTCCAATGGATTCGAAGACATTGGGCAGAGGAATGGTTCAAGTACAAATTTGTCACTGACGAATATGTTGAAAAGAATGCCATCAAGGGCCCCTAGGGAGATATTGTATACAAAGGTCTTCAGCCCAAGTCTAAGTCCGAAGCCATTGCTCAAGGCTTCTACCCTTGCATGGTCCATGGACCTCAGCCTGCTAATGCCGACCCATCCAGTATGCTATGGTGTCGTGAAGACAATCTCTTCAAGCGCAACTTTCAGTTTGCAAAGGAGTCTTCCAAGAAAAACAAGAATGACCTTGGACACGACTTCAACCCTGGTCCATCTGCTCCTCGGGCTGATGGCACTCGTGATGCCGAACCCAATATCATCGGGCCTTTCTACAACCTCGATGGTCTCCTCACTCACATTGCTGTTCAGGGGGCCGTCGTGGAGCACTCAGCAGATAACGCTGAATCTGATGAAGCGCATGCTCCTCCCAAGCCTCAGAAGCAGAAGAAACCAAAGGCTTCAAAACCCTCCACTGCACCAAAAGCTTCGCGTGCGAAGCCTCTATCCACTACACCTCCTGAAGCCAGTGTGCAGTCTAAAGATCTCTCTCGCATCTCCAAGACTGAGAAGAAGAAGAAGCCCATCCAGATTTCTGGTCAAGCACTGACCCCAGCTGTCGTTCTGAGGAACGAACATGAAGCCATTGATCTGTCAAGTGACGACGATCTTGGCGATGATGCTCCTGAGATGTTGATAAAGATCAAGGAAGAGGCGGAGATCTTTAATGATCTACCCCTGTTTGATGTGGATATCTTGAACAACTTCATTGATGAGTGGTTTGAAAACCCCAGCATCAACCTCGATGACCTTGAGCTTCCAATTGGCATCAGTGTCTCTTTCCACAGTGCCATTGCTACTGAGCTGGCTCTGGCTCAAAAGATTGTTGAACTAAAGAACAATATTGATTATGAGAAGGCTCAGTTCAAGAACAATATGGCTAACCTCAGTGTGGCTGATGTTCAAAGCTTCAAGCAGACGCCGCATGAGCTCAAGGAGAAGTTCCACCAGAAACGCCGGGAAGCAAAAGGTTCAAGAGAGAGAATGAAGTACTTTGCTGAGAAAAGTGTTCAAGCTCACAATGAAGCAGAAAAGCGCAAGGCTCTGGGGCGCCCTGGCATCGACCCCAGAATGGCTGCCAAGAAGAAGAAGAAGTCTGTTATGGCCCAAGCTGAAGCATCAAGGCAGGAAGAACCTCGCATTGTCTTCCCTGCCAGTATGACAGGCTCGAAGCTTAAGGTCCCCACAGCTGCTTCAGAACTCAAGAAAACAAGGGCAGCTGAAGCCGAAGCCCGAAAGTGCAAGACCAAGAACACCACTAACGATGCTCCACTGACCAAGAAGAGGAAGACAAAGAAGAAAGATCGGGCTGCTCCCACAGAGCCCCTTGTCGTCGAGCCAATCTTAGTTGCTCGTCCTGCGTCCGAACACCAAGAGTGTTAGTTAATAGTTCATGAGCCTGCTTCCACAGAGGCTCCTGAAGCTGAAGACATTCCGGCTCCTGAAGCTGAAGACATTGGTCATCACGACAATGTAGAAGATGATGAAGTCCTTCCTCAGATTGAGCACCAAATGGCATCATCGCCTGTTCTGACGAACAGCAAGCTCATCAGCATTGGTCGTCCTTTGACGCCAATCGCTCAGGATGATTCCTGGGCTGATCACCCTCAAGTCTCCCCCCGTCAAGAAGAATCACCACGTACTCCCCCAACTCAAGTCACCACTCCGGTGCTAGATGATGAAGACTTTGTGGCCCAAACAACTCCCTCTCCAAATGTGTCGCCCGCACTCCGCAGGCTTCGCAAAGGACCAAGGCCACAAGTCACTCTATCGAGCGTTCCATAAGGAGAAGAGCAACATAACTCAGTGGCACGACAAGTGTTCCCTGACGCCACTCCGACTGTGGATGTCTCTGAGTCCGAAGCAAAAGCTGCTGAAGACATTCCGGCTGCATCAGCCGATGATCAACAAGAACAACCAGAACCCTGTCAAGCAGAAGAGCGAGTTGCCACACCCCCTCCCAACCAAGAAACTGTTCTCGAGGAGAACGAGTTTGTGCTAGACCCTCCAGCTACTCAAGTGGAGGTTGAAAATAATGAAGCGGCCACAAACAACAACACTGAAGCCAATGACATTGTCATGACTGAAGCAAATGTGGCGCTTGAAGTTAATGTGGCGCCTGAAGTTAATGTGGCGCTAGAAATGAATGTGAATCCTGAAGCCAATATTGCACCTGAAGCCATTGTGTAGCTCGAAGCCGATGTCAATGCCTCTGCTCCTGTACCACCTCCAAGGCCTCACACCATTGAGCAAGCATTCTATCAAGGTCAACTTACCACCGTCCGTTGGCCCATTCTGGTTCCTCCGCCCGCTCCTGGACCATAGTTTGACTATCATGTGGAGCGCCGGCCTCAGGTCCAGAAGCCAAAGCCAAGGCTGCCAAGGTTTCCAGGTACTACAACTTCACCAGGATCGTTTAATGTGAATGGCTTCGTAGCACACAACACCTTCTTTGATAGCGCCAAGAACCCATATTCCAAGCCAAGAATATCATCTGATAGGTTCTGGAGTTATCAGCATCGCAGTTACTACTCCTACATACTATACAATCAGGGGCGCATTTTTCCTCATATGCGTCTAGACTGCGAAGCCATTGCTGGACTGCCTTGTTTGGAAGAAGCTCTTGACTGCTTCAGAGATGCTGACCTCCTACAGTTTGTGACCGATAAAGAGCATTGGAATGAAGAGTTTCTACTGCAATTCTATGCAACTCTCCACTTTCACAGCTACTACAGGGATCCGAAGACTTGGGTCCTTGAGTGGATGACAGGCGATGTACACCATGAAGCCCAAGCCCAAGACATCATTGAGCTTACTGCCCTGCCCACTCCTGGTGAAAACTATGAACCAGGTTGTCAGCTGCACCAAAATGCTTTGGAGAGCATCTTTCAGAAGCCAGAGCCAAACATGAGCCAAATGCTGAGCATGATGAAGCCACTGCCACAAGACGCTGACTATCCTAAGGAGTTCTTTGTTGAAGACCTAGAGTATCTGCCCCGCACTATTTATCATATTATCAGGCGAACTCTCTGGCCTGTCAAAGGACATTCTCCTGCAGCGAAGTTTGAAGGAGCAATGGAGACATTGGTTTTCTATATCTTCAATGGAATCAGCTTCAATGCTCCAAGACTTCTTCATCAAGCAATTGGCTGCATCTGGCTCCGATATATTTGGTCTGAAGTTCTATGCTCCATGGGTAATGCGCCTCATCAAGCTTCACTCTGCTATCAACTATCAACCTTCTGCATGCAATCATCTCATCTTCTTGCCAAAGGTTGATCTATCTGTCGAAGCCATATACCCAGAGCCTGCCAAGGAGCCAATTTATCTTCACAACATCGATCGTCAAAGTTTCACTCAACCCATTGAAGGAGTTCTTGTTGCAACTCGTGTTTATCCTTTGGCTGGAAATACACGTACCCCTCGTGCCCATACTGAAGCCATTGAAAGCACAATTGCTCAAAGGCCTCGGAAGCGATCTCGTGTTCTTAATGACCGAGAGCTTCTCGTCGCCCTGCATCAAAAACAGGATAAGCATCATGACTGGCTCAAGCGTCAGATGCATAGTCTCTTGGTGGATGTCAATCGCATTCGCAACCTTGCCACCAAGAATGCATTTGTCACTCATGAAACCTGTCACCGATCGTGGAAGAGTCTGACATTGCTGAGCTCTGAAGATGGTCTCCAACAAGATGGCTTCGCCGAGAGATTCAAGTTTGATTCCGCTCCTCCCAGGAATGCTCACCTGCATTGGACTCCCTCACTTGAAGACTCTGACTACTCATCCTCAGCTGCAACTGTCAATGCCAGAGTTATTGATGACGAAGATGATGCTACTTCCCCAACCTCAACTTCGCCTCAAATCGACACTGCACCAAGTTCTTCTGCACCACCAGACCTCAACATCGACCCTGCTGCTTCGCCTACTCCTCATGGGAACGAGTAGAAAGCTCTATGTCTTCAAACCTTTTTGGTCCTCACTGACAAAAAGGGGAGAAGCATATGGGTTGATAGTCTTCAAGTGGGTCCATAAGGGTGGTTTCTATACTTTTGCCAAGTGCTTACAACTCTCGCTTTCGATACATTTGGTTCTTTTGAGTTGTAACACTTAAACTTGATGGTCGTCTGCTACCTTTTCTGTCAACTATGTGATGCGATGATAAATTCCGCATGTGCGACGATAAATCCCGCATGAAGTCATATTGTAGACGTCCATTTTTCATTATGCATGTCATTATCTTTGTTATATCTTATCATGCATGATGAATTGCCTTCATAAGTTGAAGAGGATCTCCACAAGTACAACCTGCCATGTGCATTTGCATTCCAAAGGCAAAATACATATATGCACATCTTCAGGGGGAGCCTTTTGCTACTTATGAAGACAATACCTTAATCCTTTACAATTTCACATACTCTTATCCCCGTTGAAAACTTCAACCAGTTTGTCATCAATCACAAAAAAGGGGGAGATTGTAAGTGCATCTAGTGCCACCCCTAGTTGGTTTTGGAGTATTGACGACAAACCTGGTTGAGGGACTAATGTGTTTGTGAGAATTGCAGGATAACACAGGTAGTAGTCCCTCATTGATTTGGTTTACCTACCGGAGATGACCCCTAAAAATGTGTGAAGACATTGAAGACAATGGTGGTCTGTGAAGAGTTTCACATTGAAGAGTATGACATGAGAAGACATCGTATGAAGACCATGGATTGCGAAGACATAGTTGTTTCGTAGTTTCCTTTTCTTCTTTGTTGAGTCATAGGAACCACCGTACTGTTAAGTGGGGTCCAAGTGAACAAAGTCAGAGTGACTGAAGTGATGCTCAACCAAATCATAAGTCTTTGAGCGAAGACAATGAGAGAAAATCTTATCCAGAGTTGGATGAGTCAGTTTTACTTGTAGCCCAAGTCAAGCTGCCGTGTGTGTTTGAAATCGGACCGTTGGAACACGTGTCAGTTCCTTAGTGACTCAGGGTCATTTCGGACAAATCAGGTCGGGTTGCCTAGTGGCTATAAATAGCCCACCCCCTACACCATAAATTGGTGGCTGCTCAGAGTTAGTGCACGACTTTTGTCGTTTGAGAGCAACCCACCTCGAAGCCTTTGAGAGAGAAATCCTTGCGAGGACAAAGCCCTAAACACCCAGAGCCAAAGAGTGTTAGGCATCACTGAAATCTTTCTGTCTGCGTGATCTGAAGACTTGTTACACTTGAGGACTGTGAATCCTCCAGCCGGTTAGGCGTCACGTTCTGAGCATCCAAGAGTCATTGTGGATCGCCGGTGAACGAAGTCTGTGAAGGTTTGGAAGTCTACCTTGAAGACTTACCAGAGTGATTGGGCGAGGACTGTATGTCCTTAGCTCAAGGGGAATAAGGTGAAGACGCGGTCTTCTGAGTTGAATCTCAGCCTCCCTAACCAGACGTACAATTGTCACAACAACTGGAACTGGTCCAACAAATACATGTCTTCACCAAGCAACTGGTTCTATCCTTACCTTCTCTTTACTTACAGTTGTCTTCGTGAAGTCATTGCCTGCTTGCATTATCTGTTTGACTTCACTGTGTGACTACTTGTTCTGATTAGCTTCATACTATCTTCCATCCTAATCCATACTGCCTAGCCGCTAATAGTCTTCATGCTTTCACTTCATTGAATACTTGACTATGGCTTGCCTAGTGTAGTCTACCTTCCGTTGTATGTTAATAGGTTCATTTCGATCGTTTTTCTTCGAAACTTCCATGTTTTGATGACTTTCATAAAAGTCGCCTATTCCCCCCCCCCCCCTCTAGTCGATAACTAGCACTTTCAGCTTCAACGGTACCACTTGGAGGTGCATTCTGGACTTGTTGCAAGCATGCAGCCCAACGGCTACAAATCGGCTTGATCATGTCCCAACGACCTTGAAGAGACCGAAAGGTGTGTGGCGCCCGGTTGGGATACTTTGCCATCATGCGGAGGTATTGATCCTCGATCCTTTGCCCATACCACTTGGCAGTTTGGTCGGTGCCAGTGCACGGATCAAGAGACGTCGATTCCCAAGCCTTGATCAAGACTTTATCTTTCAATGGCGTGCAGTTCTTCAATCTTGTGTGTGACTTTGCTTGCGCTTCATCGAACACCCCCCTCGTCAACCTCCTCCACATCATCTTCTTCCCCGTCGTGCCCATGCACACCACCATCCATCTCATTGTAATCGTAATCACGGATTGGGGCTTGATCGATGTCGACGGTGTTGTCGTCCAACATTTGCACAAAGTCGGTCGTCGCATCATGCAAACCGGCGCTGCAATTTCGATCGACAAGTCACGAACACGCGCAATGGGAAAAAGTGAAAGAATTGCAAGCAATCGAAGCATCATACCTCGAGGCCATTCCGTCGAACACCTCGGGGGCGGCGGAAGCAGCGCCATCGGCGGTCATCCTCGGGGCAGCTCTTGCCGGAGCTATCAGGGGAGGTGTTGGCAGGGTCGCTCTTGTGGTGGTCTTCTTACGCTTCACACCGGCAGCCTTCCCTTTCTTCGCCGGCGCAGAACACACTGATTCGCAGCGGCAGGGACAGCGGGCGCGCATGCCTTCCAGGCGGGGCCTGCGGGAGCACCGTCTTGAACGACTACGTTGCCGTGACGTTTGCAGGGCGACGCGAGGAGCCTTGAACGACGAAGGGTGCTACATCGTCGGTGACGAGATCTGTCGACGGGAATGGCTCGTGGATGGCATCCACGGTGACGGCCGACGGCTGTGAGGCTTTCATGGTGGCGGAGGGAAGCCGGGGAACGTGCCTCGAAGCGGGCGGAGGGAGGTGGTTGGCGACGGAAGGGGGGAGGCGGGAACTGCCGCGCGGAAATGTCTCTCCCGCCAAATCTCGCAGCCGATAGGGGTCAAGCTCGGATCGGCCTCCCACCCCGTGAATCTGAAGGTTGAGGACGAAGTTTTTTCGTGCCCTGCAAAAAAAATTACATGTCGCAGACCGATATGGTGTCTGATCGGATCATTTTTTTCGCATAGAGTACACCAGATATAAGCTCATAGGCTCATAGCTGAGGCGACCAATGTTTTTTTCTAAATCACACATTTCACACTGCCCCCAGCCCCCACAGCCCGTCTCCACTCTCCAAGATCCCAACCCAATCCGTAGACGGCGAACATGGGCCGCCGCCGCCGCCAGCCCTCCTCGCCGTCGCCGGCGGCAGAGCATCCGCTGGAAGACGACGACCTACTGCGCGAGATCCTCCTCCGCCTACCCCCACAGCCGCCCTACCTCCTGCGCGCCTCCCTCGTCGCCAAGCGCTGGCGACACATCGCCATCGACCCCAAGTTCCTCCACCGCTTCCGCACCGACCACGGGAAGCCTCCCCTCCTTGGGGACTTCTCCCTACAAATCAACGGAAAACTCTCGTTCAGATCCACCCTGGACCTGCCCTACCGCATCCCTCCCGACCACTTCTCCCTACAAGTCAACGGCCGCGAGCCATGGAGGTTGGTCGACTGCCGCCACGGACGCGTGCTCCTCATCAACAGCGAGATGCGTCAGGTCATTGTGTGGGACCCCTTGACTGGCGACCGCTCCCTCTTGTCCGCTCCGCCGGCGTTTGACGACATGCACACTGCGGCGGTGCTCTGCGCTGCCGGCGAGCAGGGCCACGCTCATGGTGCCTGCCACTCGAGCCCATTTAAAGTGGTCGTGGTAGACAGCTGCGAGCACGGGGATGAAACCGTCGTCTTCGTGAGTGTTTACTCATCAGAGACTGGCGTATGGAGTGATCTCCTCTCAACACCGCTTGCATCTATGGGTATTGCTGTTGGTAATCGCAGCACACTTGTTGGTAACACCTTTCACTGGTTGCTTCTGATGAGTAACAACATACTTGAGTTTGATTTGGATAGACAGACGCTAGCTGTGATCAATAGGCCACCTGGTGTTCGTTCGGATGACAGTGCTTGGATCATCCAGGCAGATGATGGCGGTGTTGGCTTCTCTGCTTTGTCGTGCGCCCACTGCCAGTATGTCTACTGCTACCACCAACCCTGTTTCCAAATGTGGGATAGGAAGGCCAATTACTATGGTGTTGCCGTATGGGTGTTGAGGAAATCCATTGGACTGCAGAAGCTACTTGGGTTGGGGTTTAAGATTGAGAGGAACTGGTCACATATAGTGCGTTATGCTGAGCATGTTCATGCTTTATTTTTATGGGTGCACTCATCTCTCTTCATCGTTCAGCTTGAGTCAATGCAGCCCAAGGAGCTTTTTAAAAGTGATCCTATGTACACCTATTATCCTTTCACAAGTTTCTATGATGAAGGTAACTGTTGGGATTCAATTTATTTTCCATATATGTTTGATGAAATAACTTTACTGACTCTACTTCTGAAGTGTTCGAAATCTCCCAGTGAACTTATAGCCATGTTCTTTTCTATGTTAGCGACTTGAGCATTAGCTCTCTGCGAAACTACCATGGTAGTGTACTGTTGTTCTTTTATACCGCTACATGTGAATTGCCGAGTCAGGAAACAAGGCATCTTATAGGAGATGGAATGATACTTCTGTCGTTAGTTTCTTGTACAACATTTTTGTTATTAGCTGGACCCTGCAATTTTATATGTCTGATTTCCTTGATGCTTTGGTTTTCTTTTCCTGTACTTGTGTACAGTACAATCACGTCATATCTGGCTATAAAAGAGAGAAATTAGTTAGATAATATAGGACCAATTGATTTCTGCACCGGCTTGAGGCCTTTCTCACTTGCTAAAGTAGCATTTACATTTGAACTCTATTAACTCTATAGTTTCCTTGTTTGACAGATCAATTCACTTTGACATTACCAATGTTATTTTTGTGTGGCCATGAATTCTGTGGTTGCCTCCAGATTTAATAAACTACTCAATGCCTAATAGATGTAAAATGGTGATGATCATACTGGGGAGTTTCAGTCAGCAATAATACAAGAAAAGTTGCTTTTGTCCTCCACGTAATTATTCTATGGTAGATTGGTAGTTTCTATGTGTATACAACTACATTACTGATCTTATAGCATTCTTAGGTTGAAGCATGATATGTCCAATTTGTAATGGGCAACATGATACACTGAATACTTAGGTTGAAGCATGATATGGCCAATTTGTAACCTGACTAGTCCATTCAAGCTTAAAACGAGTCACACGGTTGCATCTAAAGAATCTACGTTGTTTTCAAGATAGTTTTGTATTTCAGGTAGATCATGTGTTGGTACTCACCTTCCTCTTTCATGCTTGTTTTCCATTTTCTAGTTGTAATTTACCTTGCAATGGTGAAATGATCTGGTTTGAAATATTTGCAAGTTACACAAGTCTGAAGTTAATACTGTTGATTTAACTAATGAGCTGGATTTGTCCTCTATGCACAGGTATCAGTGGTTTGAAGCAGAAGTAGTTTACTGGTGTACTGCAACATGGAATGCCGACTCTTGCGGAGTGACTATGACCATCTATGGTACTCCCTCGTGTAAAAAACACTCTTATATTATGGGATGGAGGGAGTAGTTGTCAGCTTGCTTAACTTGTAGTAGAAACTATCTAGTGCTGGTGTGTTATTTTCAGCTATCCTATATGCAGTCGTCAAATGAACTCTGAAATGCCTAGATCTATTCGGCAGTGTTGAGTATTGATTTTTTCAGTAGATTGGAATCTCTTCCAGTTTGATATGCAAATATTTTGGTTTGAGCCTCATTCATGTAGAGAGAGAATTGCCTTGTTCTGAAACCGTCCTAATGATCGCTTGCTCACCTGTGACGGCCCGCCGGTTGGAGCACGGAGGCTCGAAAGACGGGTGTGCAGGGGCGCATCAGCCTGCCCTTATATCTCGGTTTAACTTATTTTTGCCAGAATGACAATGCTTCTTTCTGCAATATACTAGTACTATACACCTGTGTTTGTGACTTATATCTCGTGCTGTTTAACCAAGTTGGTTATTTCTATTAATCTCCAATATCTTTGACAAAAGTTATTCCATGAAACAACTTTTCTTTAGAAGATAATAATGGGAAACCACGTCTTTATAATACCAGTTGCTAAAGGAGCCTCTACATCTGTATTACGTACAATTTACAAGACAAACTTGCAGTAGATGTAGACTACAAATTGCTAAAACAAACCATCGAGGTCTTGCATTGCACGATCGACAATGTCCAGGCCGGCTTCGAGGTGTGCGAGCACGCGTTTGTCGGCGAGCAGCTCCGGCGTGAACAGCTTCTTCCAGCCGGTGCACCACGCGGTGGCCTCCCCAAACGAGGGCTTCGCCGCCCCTGCCCGCAACCAGTGTTGCAGCGCGCCTTCCCATTTATCAAAAAACTTCTCGGCTTCCAAGATCGACACCACGTCTTGAGCGTGCACGAGAGGCGCCCACAGCATCACGGCCCGGAACGAGGAGTCGGTCTGCTTGGGTGGCGTGATCCTCATCCCCCGGACTAACCGTGTCAGCTCCGGCAGGATGTGACGCTCGCTGAAGGTGTCCCATTGCGCCGGGCTAAGGTACTCCTTCCATGGCGAGACGGCCTCGTAGTCGCCGCCGCCGATCTTGCTCTCCACGGCGTCGTAGAGGCTCTCCGGCAGGTGGCCGATGAGGGGGATCAGCGGGCGTAGCCAGTCGTGGCAGTCCGGGTCCCATGATGGGATCCACTCTCGCACATCGACGGCCATCCTCGGCGTGATCACCCGCTCAATTATGTAGCGCGTGGCGGAGGAAGGCAGCCGGGATTTCAGCGTCCCTGGCATGCGCTTCCCATGGCGCCCCTTCTTCCTGGACCCGACGACGGCCGCCAGCGCGTCCGCCGTCTCCGCGTTGCTGTCGGCCTCTTGAAGCCTCGTGTCACGTAGCAGCACGAGGATCTTCTCGCGGCACTCCGCTTCAAGTCGGAGAGCCCGTAGAGCATCCTCCAACTCACGACACTCTTCCACGGGGGGCGGCGGCGGCACGTCGAGGCCATTGTCGTAGGGCTTCTCGCGGTAGCCGAGCCCGGCCTTTGGACGGCGGCGCACCCGCCCGCCGCCGGCTTGTATGGGCACGACGATCCCTTGCCCGTGCGCACCGAGACCTGAGCCTTCCCGGTAGTTCCACCGCCGCATCATGTTCGCCACCGCCCGGCTGGGGAACACGAAGCCGCCGGACAGATCGGATGGCCTGTTTTCGCCGGAGTCGCTCCCGTCGAGCAGCAGCGTAGGGAGGTGGATGGTGGACTCTAGCATCGCCATGCACACTGCCGAGCAAGCGGAAGGAAAGCGCATGGTGCAGCCACCGAAGAACATGGTGCGTGCGGGTCAATATATGGCCTGGACGCGCGCCTGGTGGAGCCCAGAATCCGAGTCGGACAGGGACAGAAGGCGAACCTAAGCTAGTCCTGTTTTGTTTCGAAAGCGGTTCGAGCCGAACTCCTAATGAAATCCGAAGTTGCTCTACGTACGATCAAATTGCATATGATCTTCGAACGAACTTATCCCAACCCCGGTGAACCCAGCGGAACTACTGCGCGTACGACTCTGGTGCTGCGATTTGGGTACGACGGCTGATCGGACGGTGTGCTGCGTCTTGCATGGAATCAAACGGTTAGATCTGCTCTGTCGTGTTAAAATTGTACAGAGTTCATCGTACGCATAGCAGCGCAAGCCTCGTATGCGTATCGTACATAAATCATGTATATGTGTAGCAGCACTTTAATCAAACCGATTCCATGTTCGAGGAGGCCTCTCGTCGTGGGAAAAATAGTTTCGGAAATGCTAACTGGAGAGCGTCAACTCGGGAGGGGGGGAGGATTTCGCATCGAACACCCTCGCTGCCGTCACATCAATCTCGGAGCATAACCAACGCCACGTAGGATCCCTGGGGTGGTTCGATGTGCAGCTGCTTCTGGCAATCAGATGTATTATTTTTTTGAAAAAAATCCTGAGGTGAGGTTTTTTTTTTTGCGCACATCACCACTGCCCTGGGAGCATAGTTTAAAAAACCGAACCAAAAATTGAACCGAAAAGGTTGTCGGTTCAGGTTTTTACCGGTCGGACCGCCGGTTCACCGGTTCGATTGTTGGTTTTTTAAGAAATAAAATAATATATATTAATTAATATATGTGCTAGTATAGAGTGAAACAATGGTCAAATAAAATTATAACCATGTAGTGAACAACAAAGTAGCACAACCAAGTTGGTTATTGGGCCATGGGCAGGCCCGCCTACTGCTCACATGCCATTGGATCGAATACCACTTTCCCAATTTCTATTAAAACTTTTTTCCTGGTTTTTCCCGGTTCAATTACCCGTTTTTTTCACCGGTTTTCCAGAAAACCGGCCGGTTTGATCGGGTTTTTTTCCGGTTTGATTGCATATCGGTCTTATTAGCTTAAAAACCTGATGAGGCTGCCGGTTCCGGTTTTTTCCGGTTCGACCGCCGGTCTGGTCCAATTTTTTAAACTATGCCTGGGAGGCCCTTTTATGAATCTTTTGGTTTAAACTGCCACATATATTTTTCAATCCTGAAAATTTGATGGCAGTTTTTTTCTTTTTGCAGCATGGCATTTTCTAAGGGGATGGCACGTTTAAATTCGAGAGATGGCATTTATTAATTTCAATTGCATGGAAGTTTTAATTACTAGGTGCACGACATTTTTTTCTTAAAATAGTATGGGATTTTTATTATAAGAGATGTCATTTTTATAAAGTGGATGGCATTTTTTATTTTGAGATATGTCATTTTTTATACTCTTAGTGGCATAGCAATTTTGTTTTCTGTAGAATGGCGTTTTTATAAGAGCATGGCATTTTTTATTTTGAGATATGGAATTTTTTTATTTTTTTAATGGCATGGCAGTTTTATCACTAAGCGCATGGCATTTTTATATTAACAATATGTTGGCATTTTATTATAAGAGATGCATTTTTTATAAAGAGGATGACATTTTCTATAAATATGATGGTATTTTTATTATAAGAGCATGCCATTTTTTATAAAGAGGATGGCATTTTCTATAAAGATTATGGCATTTTTATTAGAGAATGGCATTTTTTATTACAAGAAGATGGCATTTTTTATCATGGCATTTGTTTATCGTGGTATTTTTTATAAATCAATCATGCATAAGATGGCATTTTTTTTTCCTTTTATCATGCATGTTTTCTTTTCGATATGTGGTAGTTTATATGTATAAGATGGCATTTTTTTCTATGTAATGGGCTGCCAGGCCTAGTAAAACAGGTTGCCTGTATTGGGTTGGTGTCGGTGCTAAAACCGGCAGATCTCGGATAGGGGGTCCCAAGCTTGGTGATCTGAGCTAGATGGTAACAGGAGACAATAGGCACACGGTGGTTACCCAGGTTCTGCCCTGTTGATGAGGTAAACCCTATGTCCTGCTTCTGTTATATTGATTGTGATGGGGTACAGTGTACAGATTGATCTACCTCGAGATCATATGAAAGGGTTCTAAGCTCTAGACCTTGTATTTGCGTCTCTATAGACTAAACCCTACAGCTTATATAGGCACCAGGGTATCTAGGGTTTACACATGGTCGGTCACAATCTAGGGATAAGCATGCCATTTGTTCAAATATGCTTGAAGTGTACGTACGCCAAGTCTTCAGGAGATCTTCATCTTGATTATTCCGAGGGCCAAGGCTCGTGTGGCCCATTCATCAGTCTTTGGTGGGTCCTCGACCCTGCCCGTACAGGGCGGACCTACGTGGCAATTCCCCCTAATCTAGGACACCCATAGCAGCCCCTGAACTAGTATTCAAGCTGAGGACATTGGGCACCCTCAAGTCTTCGGCTTCGTAGGCGAGTTCCATCCTCCACGTCGGCTCCCTATTCCAAGGAAATGCTCTGCTCCGAGGTCTTTTTGGCCTTCCCGATCACGACCACGTGTTCAAAAATAACTGGGAACATTATTTAATAAGCCCTTCACCTTATCAGCCTACTACAACCAACGGTGTCGAGGTATCTTTTTAACTTAGCCGCGAAGGTTGGCCACGGGAGGTTTGACCATGTCCAACCCTAACAGCTTTTTCAGTTGAGAACCGAAGCATATCTCTCGAGGCAGAGTCAAATCGTCTTGTCAATAGTCATTATTGAGAGCATTGTGGCCCAAGATCGTTTCCATTGGCACGTCCTATCAAAAAAGAGATCGTGCTGCCAGTTTTCTAGTAGTGCCATCAAAGCCCCAGCCTTAATGTCTATGAGCACATACTACACGAAGCATTGGGAAATGGTGATCCGTTCCTTGTGGCGAAGCGGACCCAGACCGTTAACTGCCCTATAAAAGAGGGAAACTAGTAAATTATCAATCCTGCCTACCTTCACATCCCTTTGCTCCGGTGCCAAGAATTCATCGCGTCCATGGCCGCGGCCAACCCCTACTTCGTCGCGGAGCAGCGTGCGATCTATAAGGTCGTCCGCGCTCAAGCCGTCGCTCGATAGAAAGCGGCCTCCGCGGAGGCGCGGCTGCAGGCGACCGCGTGCGAGAGCAACGCAAGTTGCGCCTCCTACACGTCGCTGCCGAACTATCGGGCGGGCCGGTTCGATGACGACAGTGTCGACGCCACCATTTTTATCGTGGACCTCACGTCCACCGGAGACGGACAGGTTGCTGACTCCTCCGAGGACGAGTAGGGCATGGGAGGCGGCGGGGCCTTGTGTCCATGTGGGCCGGTCCATGTCCGATGTTCTACTCTTCCTCGCCGAAGATGACACCTTCACTTCACGGGTCTTACCGCCGCAGTTCATGGAGACGGCAGGTGGAGAAGGTGGTCGCCGATGCAGAATAGAAAGAAGTTGGACGACGGTCGGCCACCGCGTAGGATAGGTTTAAGGTAGGGTTTTTTTGTTTATTCTAAATGTGATGAAAATCCGACTTGTTTGGATGAATGTCGTCTGATTTATATGAAAATCCGTCGTGTTTGCACGAATTTCGCTAAAATGTATGCAGGCGGTGTTGGATGACGGCTTTCCGCATCCGTGTCCGTGGACGGATGCGGAAGAAAATTTAGCAAAAATTTACAAATCGCCATTGGAGATGCCCTTAGCCAACGAAGTAAGGTTAAAACAATGAATATCGAATCTCTTTCTTTTTCTTCGGTGTAGTAGAAAATAGACACCTTTTGTCTGAAAAGAATGTACGTAACATTATACACAAGATATAAGCTCATAGGCTCATAGCTGAGGCGACCAATGTTTTTTCTAAACCACACATTTCACACTCCCCCCACAGCCCGTCTCCACTCTCCGAAACCCCACCCCAATCCGTAGACGGCGAACATGGATCGCCGCCGCCGCCGACCCTCCTCGCCATCGCCGGCGGCGGAGCATCCGCTGGAAGACGACGACCTACTGCGGGAGATCCTGCTCCGCCTACCCTCGCAGCCGCCCTACCTCCTGCGCGCCTCCCTCGTCGCCAAGCGCTGGCGACACATCGCCATCGACCCCAAGTTCCTCCGCCGCTTCCGCGTCCACCACCGGAAGCCTCCCCTCCTCGGGGACTTCTCGTATGAGTACGGGAGACTCGTCCAGATCCACCCTGGACCTGCCCTACCGCATCCCTCCCGGCCACTTCTCCCTACAACTACAAGTCCACGGCCGCGATCCATGGAGGTTGGTCGACTGCCGCCACGGACGCGTGCTCCTCCTCAACAGGGAGGGGCGTCAGGTCATTGTGTGGGACCCCGTGACTGGCGACCGCTCCCTCTTGTCGGTTCCGCCGGAGTTTGAAGACATGCATACCGCGGCGGTGCTCTGCGCTGCCGGCGAGCAGGGCCACGCGCATGGGGCCTGCCACTCGAGCTCGGGCCTCTTTGATTCATAGGATTGCAAAAACACAGGAATAGGAAAAACGTAGGATTGAAATGGCATGTCCATTGGATCCCTATAGGATTTGAGTTTGTTTGATTGTGGCATGGGGAAAGCAAAGGATTTCTTCCAAGAGGTTGGAGTGGATGTTAGAATTCCTGTGAAATGCAGTACACATAAATCCTTAGGAAAAAATCCTACAAGATTCAATCCTACGAATCAAACGACCAACGTAGGAAAAATTCCTAAGGATTCCAATCCTTCAAAAATCCTATAAAGTTCCTTTGAATCAAAGAGACCCTTAAAGTGGTCGTGGTGGACGGCTACGAGGACGACGATGAAGCCGTGGTCTCGTGAGTGTTTACTCATCAGAGACTGGCGTATGGAGTGATCTCCTCTCAACAACGCTTGCATCTGGGGGTATTGCTGTTGGTAATCGCAGCACACTTGTTGGTAACACCCTTCACTGGTTGCTTCTGATGAGTAACAACATACTTGAGTTTGATTTGGATAGGCAGACCCTAGCTGTGATCAATAGGCCACCTGGTGTTCGTTCGGATGACAGTGCTTGGATCATCCAGGAAGACGATGGCGGTGTTGGCTTCTCTGCTTTGTGCGCCCACTGCCAGTCTGTCTACTGCCACCACCAACCATGTTTCCGAATGTGGGATAGGAAGGTCGATTGCAATGGTGTTGCCGTATGGGTGTTGAGGAAATCCATTGAACTGCAGAAGCTACTTGGGTTGGGGTTTAAGATTGACAAGGCGAGGGCGCGTATAGTGCGTTATGCTGAGGATGTTCATGCATTATTTTTATGGGTGCACTTATCTCTCTTCATGGTTCAGCTTGAGTCAATGCAGCCCAAGAAGCTTTTCAAAAGCGATAACATGTACTCCTATTATCCTTTCACAAGTTTCTATGATGAAGGTAACTGTTGGAATTCAATTTATTTCAATGTATGGTTGATGGAATACATTACTGTAGTTCTGAAGTGTTCAAAATCTCCCAATTAACTTATAGCCATGTTCTTTTCCGTGTTAGCGATTTGAGCATTAGCTCTCTTCGAAACTACCATGGTAGTGTGCTATTGTTCTTTTATACTGCTACATGTGAATTGCTGAGTCAGGAAACAAGACATCTTATAGGAGATGGAATAGTATTTTTGTTGTTAGCTGGACGCTGCAATTTCATATGCTTGATTTTCTTTGATGTTCTGCTTTTCTTTTCATGTACTTGTGTAGTACAATACTGTCAGGTCATATCAGACTTTTAAGGGAGAAACTAGTAAGATAATATAGATCAAGTGATTTCTGCACCGGCTTGAGGGCTTTCTTACTTGCTAAAATAGCATTTACATTTAAACTGTATAATTCCTTGTTTGACAGATCGATACACTTTGACACTAGCAATGTTATTTTTTGTGTGGCCTTTAATTTCATGGTTGCCGACAGATTTAGTAAACTAATTAGTGTATACTAGATATAAAATGGTGATGATCTTATAGCATGGGCCAAGTTTGAAACTGACAACAGATACACTGGAAACTTAAAGCTGAAGCATGATATGTCCATTTATAATTTGACAAGCTTAAAATTATTGTTTTGTATTTCAGGTAGATCATGTGTTAATATTTACCTGTAGACTATTTTTCCTTTAGTGGGGATGTTGGATAAAAAATATGTTAATATTTACCTTCCTCTTTCATGCTCATTTCACATTTTCTAATTACAGTTTTCCTAGTGATGCTGAAATGGTCTGTTTTAAATTTTTACAAGTTTCATAAATCTGAAGTTAATATTGTTGATTTAACGAGTGAGCTGCTTCGTGCTTTGTGCACAGGTATCAGTAGTTTGAAGGAGAAGTAGCTTACTGGTATACTGCAACATGGAATGCTGACTCTTGCAGGAGTGACTATGACCGTCGATCATAGTTGTCAACTTGCTCGACTTGTAGAAACTATGTAATGCTCTGGTACTATTTTCAGCAATCCTATATGTAATCTGTCAACTGCACTCTGAAATACCTGGATCCATTCAGCAGTATTGAGTGATGATTTTTCTGTTTTCAATCGGTTGGAACCCCTTCCAGTTTGATGCCAAATTTCGGTTTGAGCCATATTCATGTTGAAATATCCTCTCACGGTGGCATAGAGCAAGAAAATTTTGTATTGTTGCATCTGGCTGCTGCCGTGGGCATAGCTGACGATATGCCCTTTGCTGAACACCAGACGCTCGTTTGGTCTGGCCATATGCGCCCTCTGCAGCATGGCGGTGAGCCATGGCAGCAATCAGCTGAGGCCCTGGGCTTCTACCACCATGAATGCGAGTTGTGCAAAGGGACTGGTGGTGTTTTATGTACCAGTTAAATTGTGTCATTAGCTTATTTGACAAGAACCAATCAAAAGTCCTGTAATGGCTTGTTTTTTGTAGACAATTCCTTCGTATAAGTAGGGATTTTAGAGGGCAATTCCTATGTTTTTTGGATAGACAATTCCTATATACCACCAGTATAGGCATGTCGTGCTATTCAAAGTTCAATGGCTAAAACAGAGTACGTACTTTATTCAAAGTTCAGGCCTCCTTTGGTTCATAGCCTCCTTTGGTTCATAGGATAGAAATGTTGTAGGAATAGGAAAATCATAGAAAGTGAGATGACATGCATCTCAATTCCTATAGAGAAAGAGATGTCATTTGATGCATAGGATAGGAATTTTCCCATCGAGTCTTAGGCCTTCTTTGGTTTGTAGGATTTTTATAGGATAGGATTTGTAAAGGAAAAAATTCCTTTGAAGCCCTTTGGTTTGTAGGAATGGATTCCTATTCCTATGTAGGATAGGAATCAATCTTTCACGTTTTGGAGAAAAAAAACATTAGCCTGGACTCAATGGAAAAAATCCTATCCTATGCATCAAATGATATCTCTTTCTCTATAGGAATTGACATGCATATCATCTCACTTCCTATGATTTTCCTATTCCTATAAAATTCGTATCCTATGAACCAAAGAAGGCCTTAGCTAATGTTTTTTCCTCCAAAATGTGATGGATTGATTCCTATCCTATATAGGAATAGGAATCCATTCCTACAAACCAAAGGACCTCAAAGGAAATTTTTCTATGCAAATCCTATCCTATAGAAATCCTATGACATTCCTACAAACCAAAGGAAGCCTCAAACTGACAGCACGAACCTCATACACTTATATAGGCTGACAAAACAGTCTGGATCAATTGTCATCGGAATCCCTGAATTACAGCTAGTATGCAAGACAGCAAAGGGAAACAAACCAATTTGCAGCAATAAAAAGAAAGCCATCACATTCAACAGAAGCAAATCGACCAAAGAAGAAACTGAACTGCAAACCGCGCATACCACAGAAACTCAGGAACATGTCGCCACACAATGTCAGGCCAACACGGTTAGAGCAGAAGCACTATAAATCATCACAATCACATAGACAAAACGAAGCAAAATCTTAATCAGCCAGGCATGGCGCCACTGCAAAGTCTCGATTCCGCAGACGCATCTTGCTACATTATTCATTCAAGCAGAGTAGTGTATGATGCGAGTTCCCAACATCCAACAGCGCATGTGTTGTGGTTTCAGTACTAGTGCTTCATTCAGAGCAAGTCAGGCCTGCTGCGACTTGTCGGCGGCGGCGGCCGGCTCCGGCTGGGGCTTGGGCTGGGCCTGCGCGGGGGTGAGCGCCTTGATGGAGACGGCGTGGATCTCGGCCATGAGCGGCGCCAGCGCGGTGTTGACCATCCGGTGGCGCTCCAGCAGCCGCTTCCCCTCGAACTTGCCCGACACCACCTCGATCTCGTAGCTCGCGCCGCACCTTCGCACCAATCACAATCCCATCAATCAATCAAGACCACCAATCGAACGAACAAGCTTACAGGGGAGGAAAAGAGTAGTAGAAGTTTCGGGAGATCGCGTGGGCTGCTTACCCGCCGGATGTATCGGTGACCACCTGAAATCGGAGGAAAAACACACGGGTTAGGTTAGGGTTTAAGGCGGAGACGGGCCATGGGCGGGCTGGCGGGAGGGGTTTGGAGAGAGAGGGGAGGGAGGCTTACGAGGTGGGTGGGGCTGACCGCGGCGGCGACGGCGGCCTCCACGTCCTCCTTGGTCACGCCCATGGCTGCTCTGTTCGCGATTGCCTCCTCTTCGCCCTCTCTTCTCGGTCTCTCTGTTCCGGCGGAGCCAAGGCAAACAAGGAAGACTTCCCGATTGCCCGTGTCTTCCTCCTATCAACTTATCCCACTTGCCCAGGAGAATATTTCGGATGCTGTGGTCTCGGAGTCACGAATTTGCCCGTCACGATGTTCTTCCTCAAGTCGTAGTGGGCCGGGAATCGAATATTTGGTGGGTTTTCTTTCCTATATATGACAAGGGGATTCTATTTCTCCGTTCCTATTTAACATCGCAGCTGAATATTTGTCCAAAATGGTGCGTCAAGCACAGAAACATGGACTGATTACTGGGCTAGCCCCTGAATTAGTGGAAAATGGCGTGGCTATATTACAATATGCTGATGATACGGTGATTTGCATCAAGCATGACCCTGAGAAAGCCCTAAATATGAAAATACTGCTCTATATGTTTGAGCTAATGTCAGGATTGAAAATCAACTTCCAGAAAAGTGAATTTTGTGTGTTGGAGGGGACGATCTTTTTTTTAAGACACAATTGTTTTTTATGCCTTTTTTAGAATTATTTTTTTATACCTAGGAGCACGTGTACAGACGGGCTCTTGCAGAGCCCACTCCTTGACTTTGTCAATGTCTCTCTCTCCTCCACATAAGGAGTACTACTTGTTATGCATGCATGCGGCGGGCAGCTGGCGTCTTGAGGGGCCAGGGCGGTGAGAGCGGGCTCCGGAAGCGGTCCGGACTCCAGCATGACCCACCTCACATTATCATCATATATTTCTTGGAGTCCGTGCGCGGCGGGCGGATGTGAGTCCGGTTTAGGGAGCAATGCTTCCTCTGGAGATAGACTAACCCTGCTCAATGCTAATATCTCAAGCATTGCTTTTTACTACATGTCCATGTTTTTGCTTTCAAAGACCACGATTGCGAGACTGGATAAACACAGAAAGAGATTTTTTCAAGTCACTAAAAACAAAAAAAATACTATTTGGTCAAATGGACCAGGATATGTCGATCTAAAAACAAAGGGGGGTTGGGAGTTAAAGACTTGCATAAACAGAACTTGAGTTTGCTCACCAAATGGTGGTGGAAACTGGAGACCAAAAGTGGTTTATGGCAGGATATTATTAAGGCTAGATATCTTTGTAGAGATACTATTGCCTCGGTTAAAGGGAAAATCAGTGACTCCCCATGCCGGAAGGCGATAATGAAAGTGAAAGATCTTTATATGGCAGGTAGGCGTGTGGTGATCCATTCTGGCAATATTGCTAGGCTTTGGATGGATCCTGTTGGGGATCAATTGCCATTTCGTGAACAATTCCCCAGATTGTTCTCTATATGCAATTTATCCTGACTGTACTGTCAACTCTTGCTTAGCGGCTGATCCCCTGTCGTTCTTCTGAGGAAGACTAAATCATGAAATGGGGGAGCAGTGGCATCAGATGGTGGATGCAGTTAGTAAATCTTGCACTTCTAGTGAAGGTGACAAAATCAAATGGGGGTTGGGTTCTAAAACCTACTTCACTACTCGATCGGTTTATACTATTCTGGAGAGACATTTTTCGGGTTGTGACTATAACTGGATTTGGAAAGCGAGTATACCTCTGAAGATCCAAATCTTTATGTGACAATTGTCGCAAAATGCAATCTTAACCAGAGATGTGATGAAGCACAGGGGGTGGAAAAAAGACCCTAAATGCTCCTTTTGTGCTGCAAAAGAAACATCTCAACATCTCTTTTTTACCTGCCCAGTGGCCAGGGTAACTTGGAGAGCGGTGGCTTGTATGTTTGGGACTGATCTATGCCTAAACAGCCTGTGGCAAACATATTTGTGGTGTTATTCTTTCTTCCCAAAAGGGGAAATATTCTATACAGTGGGCATTGCTGCCATATGCTAGGCGATCTGGACGTGTCGCAACAGAGCTACTTTTGAGTTTATTCCTCTCATAAACCCATTTGAATGCACTTTCTCTACTTGTGCTTTTCTTTGTTACTGGGCAAGGCTGATGAAACAGAAAAAAATGCGGAGGACCTGGGGACTGGAGCGAACATGCTGAAGAGCAATGCCTCAAGATTGATGCAGATCTGTGCCGCGGCGCACTAGGAGGATGGGGCTTACTGAAGATCAATCCAAGGAGTGAAGTCTGCTGCTATGTAGGAAGGGATGCCGCTTTGCTGGTTGTGTGTGGGTTTTGTGCCTAAGCCTTTTGTCCTTGGCTCTTAATACTATACTGTTTGTTGGTTTTTGGTTGATGATGTGATGTGGGTGTTGTCAGGTTTTCGCCCCATAGTGAGTTATCTCGATGACGCTTTCCCCTTTCCTGCCCTTTCTCTGGACATTTGATGTATTTCCGTTATGTCGCACTAATGAAAAGGGGTAATGCCCGGTTTAAAAAAAAAAAGGCTTCACCGACTCAAAAAAGCATTCAGGCAACACCGTGCTTGGCGCAGTGGAGAAGATTTTACAAACCTCTGCACCAAATCTATTTTCTTCCGATAATAATGTTACAAACCTCTGCACCAAGTCTATTTTCTTCCGATAATAATGTTACGCATACACGCTTGTTGGGGATAGGATTCGGAGCAGAACATAATTGCACGAGACCACATATTAATCAAAAACAATATTAGTCTGACATGACATAGAAGAAACTGGCACCTCAGTAGATGACTCCAAACACAAGGGAGTTGTTACACAAATTGTATCATCTCAGGCTAAAACCCTACAGTCCAACAGTGATACTGCAGCAGATGACAGACAGACCAATGCCATCTGCTGACCAAACGCGCGCCACTCATAGTCTACCATCAGCAGGATCCCCTTCCAACTTCATGGTTCACGCCGTTCGCAGAGGCGGAGAGACCAATATGACACCATCGCCTCGGACAAAAAGGAAGGGGATGGTACGCCTGGTTGTCTGCAAAAGGTTCAATGTTTAAAAGGGTTAGTATATCAACATCGTCATGATGCATTTCGAAGATAAGCTTTTCTTGTAGAATTAGATTTCTCCAGAAACAAGTCATTATGTTCTTGCAGAACCAAATGTTGAAAGTAACATCACACTAGATCAGAATCATAAAGCTCCCACAATAAGAAATGATTCAAATAGGTCTATCCTCTTATGATGATTTTTTTTTTAATCAAAGGGTTTCCCCCCTGCCTCAACTTTTTATTAAAAAGCAACAGTTTACAAACTCCTCTTATGATGATCAAATGGATAAGAATGCCAGAAATACATGACATACTGACAATCCATGAGAAAAATGGGTGAAACGATGTTTTAGCGTGTGTTAGGTAGTCATCCCCTCACTGCCCAAGGGACTCCATACATTCCCAAAACACACACATATTGAACAAGATAATACTCAAGTTTTTCATTAGAATGCAGCAATTAACATGTTTCATCAATGGTAAACTGTGTTGGAAACAATCACAGCATACCTCCGAAAATGTTGGTTTACGAGTATACATCGACATTGAGAGCATAAGGTCAAACAACTTACTCGCACAATTTCTTCATATGTTTCATCGTCGATCTCAACAGTTGTTACAATCTCCTCAACATCTCCAAGGATCATGTTTAAATGCTGATCATATGCCTGTGTACAAGGAAAACATCTCAGGCCTCAGCGACAACCATCCCAGCATGATTAACATGTTATGATATATATGGACCTCCGCAATCCACATGAGCAGACTGTGTGTAATTGCACTGCAGGCTAAAAACAAGCCATTGCAGCACATCATGCCATTGTGGTTTATCAATAATATGGACCTTCACAAGTCCCATGATTAGAATGTGGATACAAACGTTATAATAATTGTAGTGCAGACTGAAAACAAGTCACTACAGCATGGACAGCATGAAAAGGCGCATCATAACATTGAAGTTTATTGGTAATGTTCTCCATATAAACTAGTAAATTAAAGAACATATCACGTTCCCAGGTCATAGTTGTAAGCAGATACACCAGAAATTCATCCCATACTACCAACGAACCTGTTAGATAGCATCAAAGTTTAATGTTATTGAGATGCTTCCTTATCTTTGTCGAATCGAAAGGCATTTTTCTATTATTGCACATGAACACATTAACCTCCTAGACCGCATTGAACATGAACACATATAACCCTGGTCGCTTCGGGACGAAGCACAGCGAGCACATTTAAGTGGAAAAGGTGGGATACGACCTAACCAACAAAAATAATCTGACTAAATTGGGGGCCTAAAAGCTCCTCTCATCTCACCGGGCATACCAAATCGTCGCAGGCCAATGTTAACCAGGAATTCGTTCGGCATACATCCAACCACGGACAGCGTACAGACCACAGCAAAAAGATCGAAAGGGGATCCCGAGCGCTTACATGGAGCTTGCCGCGGAGCTCGCGGTCGGACCGGAGCTTGACGTAGATGCGCTCGTCGAGGCTGAGCCTAATCAGATCCAGCGGCTCCTTCACCGCGATCTCCTCGTCGGCCGACGCCATCGCCTCCGCCTACCGCTGCCGCTGCCGCTCCGCCGACTAAACCCTAGCTTCCGCCTACCCAATCGAACTCGCCAAGCCGCGGTAAGCGTCGGCACCGGAGAGATGCTCGCGGTTTTGGGTGGGTGGTGGATGCCGTGCTGGCCTGCTGGATCTCTGGTTTGCCGGGCCTTCCAGGGCTAGAGAAGGGGCCACGGCGCAGATATTATTACCTGGGCCTAGTAGGATTATTTGAAGCCCAAATGTTATCGCATTGGCGGCCCATTCTGGTTCTGAGCCCCTTTTATTTTTCCTTTTATTTTCGTTTACCTTTTTCATTTTCTGTTTCTTTGATTCCTGTCTTTTCCCCTGGTTTTCTGTATACGTAAATATTTTGTAAAAATTATTTTATAACACATGAACTTTTCCCCGATTACCCGAGCATTTTCTTCAAAAATAAATACTTTTAAAGCATGTGAACATTTATTTATTATTGACCATTTTAAAACATGTGATTATTTTTTTACTGATATATATGGACACTGTTTCCATGGTTTTTATTTTTAATAAATTTCTTTTGTTTTTTAATCTATTAAATATAAAACATTAGCAAAGCTTATTGGGCCGGCCTGTGTTGAAACCATGTGGGTATCAGGGAAAACAGTGGAACAAGGCGTACAATAGGAGCTCCGCACTTTTTTAGTAAAGGAGAAAAGGGTCCCAAAGGACCCCAAAACTGCATTAAACATAGAGCGGAGTTGTGTAGCAGTTTACAACATGACCCAAAAGAAAAGAAAAATAAACACAAACTAGTCCCTAACTTTATGAGTAAGACCCCGGACAGAGAAAGGGAAACACAAATGCGTCCAAATCAGCTCCCGCACAATTCCAATCTCGTCATTGTTGGGGATGAGTGCATTTTGGCGCGGGGATCTTCACGGCTCTGCCTCTAGCAACCAAGCACACAATAAGAAGAATTCATCAACACCAAACAGAAGGTGTACTACCTCTTCTCTAGCATTCGCGCGCGGGGGCAGGGGGGTGGTTCACAAGTTGGCCAGAAGAGTCGAAGGTGGACCAATGGAGGTCCACAACCAAACCGTTGCAACATGTGTTGTAGCTTCACCACAAGCACCCTTGATTAAAACCCGCAAAAAATCACCCTTGATTAAAACCCAGCAAAAGAGCACCCTTGATTAATGCACTATTTACGGCCTATGATCTTTTTTTATAAGATCTTGATCATGATATATAGTGTATATTTGGACTTGGGAAACTTGGTGGAAATTCGCAACCAAATACGTCCTTTATAGTTAGTATCGTTTGTCCATAATTTATTTGACGCTTATGATATATTTTGTTCTTTTAAAATGTTGGTTATCGTATTTCGTGTGAATTGGGCTTGCAATTTGGTAAATTTTTACAATCAAATGTGTCTTGTATGAAGAATATTGGGTTTAAGTCTTTTCAAGCTCATGTCACCACCCACTCCAACAACAACAAAAACCTTATCACGAATTACACACGCCCTTCTCTTCCCCGTTGACCATTCAAATAAAATTACTATGAAGTGCCATCCATAATCGCCTTGTCCAGGCCACATGCACACTTAGCGGTGAGCTAGTGACATCGGATAATTTTGAAGTGGAATGCATTGCATGTGAACTTTATATTTTCTTTCTTGGACTATTTGGTGCAATGCCTATTATATAAGGCATATGATTTATTTATTTATCTATAAGATCATGATCATGACATATCATGTATACTTGGACTTGGGCAATTTGGTGAAAAATGAAGATCAAATACGTCTTGCACCAACAATATATATATTTCTTTCAAGTCTTTTCAAGTCCATATCACCACCCGCTCCAACAACAAAGCAAGGAAAACCATATCACCGATTACACACGTCCTTCTCTTCCACGTCCACCATTCAAATTACTAAATAGTATGATATTTGATCTGTTCTTGAGGTGTCCTAATTATATACTTCCCACAGAAGAAAACAACCTGTCAGGCCGATCTTTGCTCCATTTTGCCACCCATCTTCGTCTCCTCTCCGTGTCGCTTCCCTCGTGTCTCGTAGCACCTTGCTTCTCGACCCTTCAAAAGTGTATTGAAAATTGAACTGCCGCTGTCCACCGGAGTTGTTTTATGCGCGCATGTAACGTCTCGAATAGACGGAATAGCCAAAGCCATGTTGACGATCCATCCACCACGATCACATCCACACGGCCTTTCTATAAGCAAACAATCACTGCAGGCACAGACGTCCTCAGCCGGAGCAGTTAGCTGCACCTCATCGACAAGCGACAGATATATATACAGATATATATGATGTAATTTGCCCCCGCCCGTTGACAATCCACTCCACTAAATTTCCATGCGTTTCCTCCAAACGACCCGTTCCTCTCATCTTCTCACCCGAAAGTTTTAAGCTTTTTATCAGCCCTCTCGCCTTCGTGATCCACTGATGCATGCCGACGTTTCGGTTAGCACTCGATGCCGCCGTTGAACGGGGCGGAAAGATGGTGGCCAGCAGCGCCGGTTGCGTCAAATCCGCCCGTCGAGTCTCGACACGAACGACAAGAACGGACGAACGTATCACTGCAAAGGCGGAGGAGTGGCGCAAAGAAACGGCTCGCAGAGCAGAGCAGGCAGGATGAGACCAACGCGTCTGTCTTTCGCTCTGACTGACGAACGGCGAGATTTGACGCGACGAGGTAAAGGTCGAGATCGAGCAAACCATATGCCCGTTCAAAAACAAGCGGCCGTTTTAGCAAGACGTCTGGTGATTTCTGACATTTTCCGCTCGATCTCTAGCTGATGACGGTCGAGGGCGTGGACTATTATGCGGGAGCGGCAGCGCCATGGTTTCATCGCCTGCGCCAGCGGTTAGTTAGGTCACGCATGGTTCGTGCGTAAGGACGACCTGGGCCGGGTTTATATTACTAGCTATCTAGCTAGTCACGTATAGTACGTAGGCAGGCGGCAGAAAATGTGTTTTAGATGGTGTAGTGGTTGGGGATGATAACGCTAATGATATCACGTGTGTCCTTGCTGGTGCTTAATCCGTCTGCCGCCAAATGCTAGCCGCTGCGCGAGCAGAGCCTATGCCATTATCTCTCACAAGTCATATCAAAACACAGACACGTAGTACGAGTTTATGTCAGGAGGAGCTCGAGTACTCAGCCGTGATCTGGCCTTGTTTATGCAATCATTTGCAGGTCACTGACAGGAACTCATCACCAAATGTATATGATGGATAGCTTCCATTATAGCCCGCCCGTGCTCCGTGGCGGCAGCCGAGCCTGATAAAGTATAGTACTACTAGTAGTGCTGCCGCTAATAATGAGAGAAAACACGAGCGAGAATGCGAGATTAATTAAGGAAAGGTGATTGGGGGTTGGCTGCTGATGGAATAAATGCGTTCGGTACTTCCTGATGACCTGAAGTGCAGTGTGGTAGTACTTCCTGATGACTTGGCTACCGAACGGAATGAACGGATTTGGGGAACAATTTTTTGAAATAAAACGAACGAATCCCGCCCGCGCGCGCGTGCGGACAAACATGGCCGGGCTGGCCGGTCGGCGTGGCCCGCCGTGACGTCGCCGGAACCTTCGCGGTGGCCGTGACACCGACGGCGACGGCGACGGCGACGGAGCCCGTGCCCCCGCCGGATTAACTGACGGCACGGGAGCGCCTGGCCGCACCGACCGGGGCGCGCGACCACCCTAGTAGCTACCGGCCTATGCTAGCTAGCTAGCCTAGCCTGCTCCCAGGCAATGCTATGTCAGGCGGCTAGGCACCTGCTTCCTGTCTGCCGCCGTTACGAGGTTCAGAATATTTGTACAGTGCGTCTCTCTCTCTCTCTCTCGTCTTGTTCTGTCACTGGCTGGAAAGCCAAAAGTTTTTCTCTTCTTTTCTGTTTTTTTACTGATCACTTCTTCTTTTGAAAGCCTTTTTTTTCTGCCGCGTTTGATTGAAGCGGCCTCTTTTACGCTTTTGCAGCGCTTTGTCCGTGCTTCGCCTCTGCACGCTAGGCATTTTAACTGATGATGAATGACCTCGCCGGCCGGAGAACGGAACGTGAGCGCACGTGATCCGGACGGCAGGGTCAAGCTGAGAGCGTGAGACGTTTTCACCGTTTCCTCTTCGCTCCCGATGCGATCTTGGCCAATGAGGCGTGTGTGTGCAACGCGATCTTGGTTGGTTGGTGAAACGCTCGCCCCGCCGTGCTCTCTGGATCAGCCTTTAGGAGGTGCTCATAAGGTAAAGTGTATGTATGTGTTTACATAGGTGAGTGTATACGCGTGTATATGAGCGTTTTCGTGTGTAAAAAGAAGCTTCGCTTTGAGTTCCATGCGCGTCTCCGAGCTCCCTGTTCTTTTTATACATAAAAATGGGAACTTAGAAAGAAAGAATCTGGTAGGCATGGTTTCGAAATGATCACAAATAGAATCTGCGAGACGTAGTTTGGAAATAATTACGGGCAGAATCGCATAGGCATGGTTTCGAAATAATTACAAACCAGAATCTGATATCCACCGTTCATTCTGCATTCCACGACGGGTGGTAGTACTGCTTCGGTCAAAGCACCATTGAGTGTCGTGGTACTCCTGCTAGGATAGGATAATGGTAGGGCACAGGGCAATCGATTGACCCAAGACCGCACTTGGTTAGTGTGAGCGCCGGTTTTTGGCGTCAGGGTACCCTATGGTATGGTTGGCCCAAAAAGGAAAAACAAAACAAGTACGTACTATACGCCTCATACCTCCATGATCTGACCTGTAATAATGTACTCGTATATAGGAGTAGAAGTACTTGGTTCCCCACTAGTAGAACTCACATATACTGCTACCTATCCAAAGTTTCACCTTCACGTAATGTTTTGTAAAGTCCACCTCCGTGGACATGGTTTTTCCAGAATGACGGTGGTGCATTATTTGCAGAATGTGCTAGAGTATAACGAATGTGTTGCATGCACTTATCTATAGGTAAAGTTCTTTTAATGACACAACAAATGTAGATAGAAATTTTTTTTTAGTCAGGAGCTCTTTTATAGTACCCATGACCATGAATTATTGAACCGGACGATGTTTTGGAGACTTAAAAAAACAAAAAACAACTACTAAAGTCAAAAATGGGGAGAAAAAACACATGCACATATGGATGTATTGTAAATACTCCCCCCGTCCCATGATATAAGAACGTTTTTGACACTACACTAGTGTGAAAAGTGTTCTTATATTATGGAACAGAGGGAGTATGTCTAAATGGATGTATTATAGATTTGTATAAAAGTTGCGTGATCCACATCTTCGCTAAACTAGCGAGCAAAGCCCAGGGATGGCGTCGAGGTTGGGATCCTTGTGGAGTTGAATAAGAAGGAAATATGCCCTAGAGGCAATAATAAAGTTATTATTTATTTCCTTATATCATGATAAATGTTTATTATTCATGCTAGAATTGTATTAACCGAAAACATAATACTTGTGTGAATACATAGACAAACAAAGTGTCACTAGTATGCCTCTACTTGACTAGCTCGTTAATCGAAGATGGTTATGTTTTCTAGCCATAAACAAAAGAGTTGTTATTTGATTAACGGGATCACATCATTAGGAGAATGATGTGATTGACATGACCCATTCCATTAGCTTAGCACCCGATCGTTTAGTATGTTGCTATTGCTTTCTTCATGACTTATACATGTTCCTATGACTATGAGATTATGCAACTCCCGTTTGCTAGAGGAACACTTTGTGTGCTACCAAACGTCACAACGTAACTAGGTGATTATAAAGGAGCTCTACAGGTGTCTCCAAAGGTACATGTTGGGTTGGCGTATTTCGAGATTAGGATTTGTCACTCCGATTGTCGGAGAGGTATCTCTGGGCCCTCTCGGTAATGCACATCACTTAAGCCTTGCAAGCATTGCAACTAATGAGTTAGTTGCGGGATGATGTATGACAGAACGAGTAAAGAGACTTGCCGGTAACGAGATTGAACTAGGTATTGAGATACCGACGATCGAATCTCGGGCAAGTAACATACCGATGACAAAGGGAACGACGTATGTTGTTATGCGGTCTGACCGATAAAGATCTTCGTAGAATATGTAGGAGCCAATATGAGCATCCAGGTTCCGCTATTGGTTATTGACCGGAGACGTGTCTCGGTCATGTCTACATTGTTCTCGAACCCGTAGGGTCCGCACGCTTAACGTTTCGATGATAGTTATATTATGAGTTTATGAGTTTTGATGTACCGAAGTTAGTTCGGAGTCCCGGATGTGATCACGGACATGATGAGGAGTCTCGAAATGGTCGAGACATAAAGATTGATATATTGGACGGCTATATTCGAACACCGGAAGTGTTCCGGGTGATTTCGGAGAAAACCGGAGAGCCGGAGGGTTACCGGAACCCCCCCCCCCCCGGAGAAGTAATGGGCCATATGGGCCTTAGTGGAGAGATAGAGGGGCAGCCAAAGGTGGGCCGCGCGCCTCCTCCCCCCTGGTCCGAATTGGACTAGGAGAGGGGGGGCGGCGCCCCCTTTTCCCTCTCCCTCCCCACTTCCTTCCCCCTCCTAGTAGGAGTCCTACTCCTACTAGGAGGAGGACTCCTTGGCGCGCCTATAGGGCCGGCCGGCCTCCTCCCCTTGCTCCTTTATATACGGGGGCAGGGGGCACCCCTAGACACACAAGTTGATCCACGTGATCATATTCTTAGCCGTGTGCGGTGCCCCCTTCCACCATAGTCCTCGATAATATTGTAGCGGTGCTTAGGCGAAGCCCTGCGACGGTAGTACATCAAGATCGTCACCACGCCATCGTGCTGACGGAACTCTTCCCCGACACTTTGCTGGATCGGAGTCCGGGGATCGTCATCGAGCTGAACGTGTGCTAAAACTCGGAGGTGCCGTAGTTTCGGTGCTTGATCGGTCGGGCCGTGAAGACGTACGACTACATCAACCGCGTTGTGCTAATGCTTCCGCTGTCGGTCTAAAAGGGTACGTAGATCACACTCTCCCCTCTCGTTGCTATGCATCACCATGATCTTGCGTGTGCGTAGGAATTTTTTTGAAATTACTATGTTCCCCAACAGAACCAACACGTGTTCACGAAGAAGCGCTGCATCCATGATAACTTCATGATGGTGCCGCATACGGCTAGGTACCTTCACATGCCCAATGAACCCCACTTGATGCTTAAGTTGGACATCATGCACGCCATGACTGGCGCACCTTTTCGAGGTGCTCCGCTTTGGTAGGGTTCAGCCTGCATTTCCGCATTGGGCCGCCATATATCGACGAGCAGCACATGAGTGTTATTGAATGGGGCTGGGACCCGGTGGCATGGTATCAAAGGCCTTGGGCAAGTCGACCCATCAATACCCATGTCTTTGTGTTGGTAATCGACACGCTGAACCAGCTCTTAGCTCAGGCAAGCTGACGGTGTCCTAGACCAGGTGGTACTAACCTAGTCGGCCCGTGGTCCTCGGGTTGGGCCAGTCGGCCACATTCCCATTAAGGTGGACTCCAGAAGCTACACGCGAGGAACATAATCAAGACTACATCTGCCGAAGACTTGACATACACTCCAAGATATCTCCTGCCGCCTCCTTATGCGTCCTAGATACCGACCATGTAACCCTAGATGCCCCCTACTTGGTGTGTATATAAGCCAAAGGGTTTAGCCCGTAGAGGAAACCGAATCACAATTACATTCACCTAGCCCTAGGGTTAGAACACAACTTACGATCCCGAGGTAGATCAAGTTTGTACTCGATACATCTCCGTCAATATAAACAAGAGCAGGGCATAGGGTTTTACCTCCATCAAGAGAGCCCGAACCTGGGTAAATATTATCTCCCTTGTTCCTGTTACCATCTGTCCGAGATCCACAGCTCGGGACCCTCTACCCCGAGGTCTGCCGGTTTTCACACCGACACAAGCGAGCTCAGGGTGTTGTAGCGCGTGACCGCATGGACTTGTTGGGTAGTGTCTCGCTTTACACGGATGACACCGTCCTATTTTGCCACCTAAATAGTGGGTATACATGCAATCCACGGCCTTATTGCATTATTCGTCAGGTATTGCTAAGTGCTTGGTGACTCCCATCGGTTGCTCATGAGATGATAATGGTTATGGGCTGCCACCTTGCTTCCTTCCCAATCCTTCTCACCGCATGAAAGTCGTCCCGCGAGGCCCTCTAGTTCCTCGTCAATCGGATCCCAAACCGACTTCCTACTTGGAAGGCGTCCATGATGACTGAGGTTGACTCTTGTCAAGTTGGTCGTCCAACGTTGGTGGTCATGTGCGCCAAGAAATGGGCCATGAAGCAAATTGATAAGATCCTTTGAAGGTTCCTCTAGATGATCAGAGCACCTACTGAAAGAACATGCGGTGCCCCCATGTTTGGTTTTGGTAATTGATGACAATCTCGATGGACTAATGGTTGCCTTGAGTTATATTTGAAGGTTTTGTCCATAGGCTTTTCTTGGAGTACATGTGTTGGTTTCAAGGAGAGTTTGTGTCGACCAAGGTGTTATTCAAGGAATTATCCAAAGATTGGTCATGTGAGAGTTGAGCTTATTGCAAGCATGTCTTGAAGAAGAAGATTGTGTGATCATTCATGTCTACCTTCAAGACATCATCCAAATGAATAGAATTGGAAAGGTTCAAGGCTGATCAAGACTAAGTCAAGAGTGAATCAAGTTGATCAACTCACAAAGCACAGAAGATGTACCGAGAGGGATCAAGTGATCCCATTGTATGGTAAGCATTGTCAATTATGCTTTGTGTACTAACCCATGGTCTGTTGGAAATATGCCCTAGAGGCAATAATAAAAGGATTATTATTATATTTCCTTGTTCATGATAATTGTCTTTTATTCATGCTATAATTGTGTTATCCGGAAATCGTAATACATGTGTGAATACATAGACACCAACATGTCCCTAGTAAGCCTCTAGTTAACTAGCTCGTTGATCAACAGATAGTCATGGTTTCCTGACTATGGACATTGGATGTCATTGATGATGAGATCACATCATTAGGAGAATGATGTGATGGACAAGACCCAATCCTAAACATAGCACAAGATCGTATAGTTCGTTTGCTAGAGTTTTTCCAATGTCAAGTATCTTTTCCTTAGACCATGAGATCGTGTAACTCCCGGATACCGTAGGAGTGCTTTGGGTGTACCAAACGTCACAACGTAACTGGGTGACTATAAAGGTATACTACGGGTATCTCCGAAAGTGTCTGTTGGGTTGACACGGATCAAGACTGGGATTTGTCACTCCATATGACGGAGAGGTATCTCTGGGCCCACTCGGTAATGCATCATCATAATGAGCTCAAAGTGACCAAGTGTCTGGTCACGGGATCATGCATTACGGTACGAGTAAAGTGACTTGCCGGTAACGAGATTGAACGAGGTATTGGGATACCGATGATCGAATCTCGCGCAAGTAACGTACCGATTGACAAAGGGAATTGTATACGGGGTTGCTTGAATCCTCGACATCGTGGTTCATCCGATGAGATCATCGAGGAGCATGTGGGAGCCAACATGGGTATCCAGATCCCGTTGTTGGTTATTGACTGGAGAGTCGTCTCGGTCATGTCTACATGTCTCCCGAACCCGTAGGGTCTACACACTTAAGGTTCGGTGACGCTAGGGTTGTAGAGATATGAGTATGCAGTAACCCGAAAGTTGTTAGGAGTCCCGGATGAGATCCCGGACGTCACGAGGAGTTCCGAAATGGTCCGGAGGTGAAGAATTATATATAGGAAGTGCAGTTTCGGCCACCAGGAGAGTTTCGGGGGTCAACGGTATTGTACCGGGACCATCGGAAGGGTCCCGGGGGTCCACCGGGTGGGGCCACCCATCCCGGAGGGCCCCATGGGCTGAAGTGGGGAGGGAACCAGCCCATAGTGGGCTGGTGCGCCCCCCCTTGGGCCCCCATGCGCCTAGGGTTGGGAACCCTAGGGGAGGGGGCGCCTCCACTTGCCTTGGGGGGCACTCCACCCCCTTGGCCGCCGCCATCTCCTAGGGCCGGCGCACCCCCTAGGGGGCCTATATAAAGGGGAGGGGGAAGGGAGGGCAGCCGCACCCTGAAGCCTTGGCGCCTCCCTCTCCCCTGCTACACCTCTCCCTCTCGCAGAAGCTCGGCGAAGCCCTGCTGCGGTGACTGCTGCATCCACCACCACGCCGTCGTGCTGCTGGATCTTCATCAACCTCTCCTTCCCCCTTGCTGGATCAAGAAGGAGGAGACATCACGCTGACCGTACATGTGTTGAACGTGGAGGTGCCGTCCGTTCGGCGCTAGGATCTCCGGTGATTTGGATCACGACGAGTACGACTCCCTCATCCCCGTTCTTTGAACGCTTCCGCTCGCGATATACAAAGGTATGTAGATGCATCCGATCACTCGTTGCTAGATGAACTCATAGATGGATCTTGGTGAAAACGTAGGAAATTTTTTTGTTTTCTGCAACGTTCCCCAACAGTGGCATCATGAGCTAGGTCTATGCGTAGTTCTCTTTGCACGAGTAGAACACAATTTGTTGTGGGCGTAGATGTTGTCAACTTTCTTGCCGCTACTAGTCTTATTTTGCTTCAGCGGTATTGTGGGATGAAGCGGCCCGGACCAACCTTACACGTATGCTTACGTGAGACCGGTTCCACCGACTGACATGCACTAGTTGCATAAGGTGGCTGGCGGGTGTCTGTCTCTCCCACTTTAGTTGGAGCGGATTCGACGAAAAGGGTCCTTATGAAGGGTAAATAGAAGTTGACAAATCACGTTGTGGCTTTAACATAGGTAAGAAAACGTTCTTGCTAGAACCCTCTTGCAGCCACGTAAAACTTGCAACAACAATTAGAGGACGTCTAACTTGTTTTTGCAGCAAGTGTTTTGTGATGTGATATGGCCAAAGTTGTGATGAATGATGAATGATATATGTGATGTATGAGATCATGTTCTTGTAATAGGAATCACGACTTGCATGTCGATGAGTATGAAAACCAGCAGGAGCCATAGGAGTTGTCTTTTTTTGTATGACCTGCGTGTCATTGAGAAACGCCATGTAAATTACTTTACTTTATTGCTAAACGTGTTAGCCATAGTAGTAGAAGTAATATTTGGCGAGCAACTTCATGGAGACACGATGATGGAGATCATGATGATGGAGATCATGGTGTCATGCCGGTGACAAGATGATCATGGAGCCCCAAGATGGAGATCACAGGAGCTATATGATATTGGCCATATCATGTCACTATTATTCGATTGCATGAGTTGTTTATCATGTTTTTGCATCTTGTTTACTTAGAACGACGGTAGTAAATAAGATGATCCCTCATAGTAATTTCAAGAAAGTGTTTCCCCTAACTGTGCGCCGTTGCGACAGTTCGTTGTTTCGAAGCACCACGTGATGATCGGGTGTGATAGATTCCAACGTTCACATACAACGGGTGTAAGACAGATTTACACATGCAAACACTTAGGTTGACTTGACGAGCCTAGCATGTACAGACATGGCCTCGGAACACAGAAGACCGAAAGGTCGAGCATGAGTCGTATAGAAGATACGATCAACATGAAGATGTTCGCCGATGTTGACTAGTCCGTCTCACGTGATGATCGGACACGGCCTAGTTAACTCGGATCATGTTATACTTAGATGACTGGAGGGATGTCTATCTGAGTGGGAGTTCATTGAATAATTTGATTTAGATGAACTTGATTATCATGAACTTAGTCTAAAATCTTTACAACATGTATTGTAGATCAAATGGCCAACATTGTCCTCAATTTCAATGCGTTCCTAGAGAAAACCAAGCTGAAAGACGATGGCAGCAACTATACGGACTGGGTCCGGAACCTGAGGATCATCCTCATAGCTGCCAAGAAAGATTATGTCCTACAAGCACCGCTAGGTGAAGCACCTGCTCTCCCTGCAGAACAAGACGTTATGAACGCTTGGCAGACACGTACCGATGATTACTTCCTCGTTCAGTGCGGCATGCTTTACAGCTTAGAGCCGGGGCTCCAAAAGCGTTTTGAGAGACACGGAGCATATGAGATGTTCGAAGAGCTGAAAATGGTTTTTCAAGCTCATGCCCGGGTCGAGAGATACGAAGTCTCCAACAAGTTCTTCAGCTGTAAGATGGAGGAAAACAGTTCTGTCAGTGAGCACATACTCACTATGTCTGGGTTACATAACCGCTTGACTCAGCTGTGAGTTAATCTCCCGAATGACGCGGTCATTGACAGAATCCTTCAGTCGCTTCCACCGAGCTACAAGAGCTTTGTGATGAACTTCAATATGCAGGGGATGGAAAAGACCATTCCTGAAGTATTTGCAATGCTGAAATCAGTAGAGGTAGAAGTCAAAAAGAAACATCAAGTGTTGATGGTGACTAAACCACTAAGTTCAAGAAAGGCAAGGGTAAGAAGA
Source organism: Triticum urartu (assembly GCF_003073215.2). Lineage (NCBI taxonomy): Eukaryota > Viridiplantae > Streptophyta > Magnoliopsida > Poales > Poaceae > Triticum > Triticum urartu. The sequence continues at coordinate 616,806,725 of NC_053024.1, forward strand.
ACTTCAAGAAGGACGGCAAGGGAGTTGCCGCGCCCGGCAAGCAAACTGCCGGGAAGAAGCCAAAGAATGGACCCAAGCCCGAGACTGAGTGTTTTTATTGCAAGGGAAGTGGTCACTGGAAGCGGAACTGCCCCAAATACTTAGCGGACAAGAAGGCCGGCATCACAAAGGTATATGTGATATACATGTAATTGATGTGTACCTTACCAGTACTCGTAGTAGCTCCTGGGTATTTGATACCGGTGCGGTTGCTCACATTTGTAACTCAAAGCAGGAGCTACGGAATAAGCGGAGACTGGCGAAGGATGAGGTGACGATGCGCGCTGGGAATGGTTCCAAGGTCGATGTGATCGCCGTCGGCACGCTACCTCTACATTTACCTACGGGATTAGTTTTAAACCTCAATAATTGTTATTTAGTGCCAGCTTTGAGCATGAACATTGTATCAGGATCTCGTTTAATATGAGATGGCTACTCATTTAAATCCGAGAATATGGTTGTTCTATTTATATGAGAGATATGTTTTATGGTCATGCTCCGATGGTGAATGGTTTATTCTTAATGAATCTCGAGCGTAATGCTAGACATATTCATAGTGTGAATACCAAAAGATGTAGGGTTGATAATGATAGTCCCACATACTTGTGGCACTGCCGCCTTGGTCACATAGGTGTCAAACGCATGAAGAAGCTCCATGCAGATGGACTTTTAGAGTCTCTTGATTACGAATCATTTGACACGTGCGAACCATGCCTCATGGGTAAAATGACCAAGACTCCGTTCTCAGGAACAATGGAGCGAGCAACCAACTTATTGGAAATCATACATACTGATGTGTGCGGTCCAATGAGTGTTGAGGCTCGTGGTGGTTATCGTTATGTTCTCACACTCACTGATGACTTGAGTAGATATGGGTATGTCTACTTAATGAAACACAAGTCTGAGACCTTTGAAAGGTTCAAGGAATTTCAGAGTGAGGTTGAGAATCAACGTGACAGGAAAATCAAGTTCCTGCGATCAGATCATGGAGGAGAATACTTGAGTCACGAATTTCGCACACACTTAAGAAAATGTGGAATAGTTTCACAACTCACGCCGCCTGGAACACCTCAGCGTAATGGTGTGTCCGAACGTCGTAATCGCACTCTATTAGATATGGTGCGATCTATGATGTCTCTTACCGATTTACCGCTATCATTTTGGGGCTATGCTTTAGAGACTGCCGCATTCACTTTAAATAGGGCTCCGTCGAAATCCGTTGAGACGACACCGTATGAATTATGGTTTGGGAAGAAACCTAAGCTGTCGTTTCTAAAAGTTTGGGGATGCGATGCTTATGTCAAGAAACTTCAACCTGAAAAGCTCGAACCCAAGTCGGAAAAATGCGTCTTCATAGGATACCCTAAAGAAACTATTGGGTATACCTTCTACCTCAGATCCGAAGGCAAGATCTTTGTTGCCAAGAATGGATCCTTTCTAGATAAAGAGTTTCTCTCGAAAGAAGTAAGTGGGAGGAAAGTAGAACTTGATGAAGTATTACCTCTTGAACCAGAAAATGGCGCAATTTAAGAAAATGTTCCTGAGGTGCCTGCACCGACTAGAGAGGAAGTTAATGATGATGATCATGAAACTTCAGATCAAGTTGCTACTGAACTTCGTAGGTCCACAAGGACACGTTCCGCACCAGAGTGGTACGGCAACCCTGTCTTGGAAATCATGTTGTTAGACAACGGTGAACCTTCGAACTATGAAGAAGCGATGGCGGGCCCGGATTCCGACAAATGGCTGGAAGCCATGAAATCCGAGATAGGATCCATGTATGAAAACGAAGTATGGACTTTGACTGACTTGCCCGTTGAGCGGCGAGCCATAGAAAATAAATGGATCTTTAAGAAGAAGACATACGCAGATGGTAATGTTACCATCTATAAAGCTCGACTTGTCGCTAAGGGTTATCGGGAAGTTCAAGGGGTTGACTACGATGAGACTTTCTCACCGGTAGCGAAGCTGAAGTCCGTCCGAATCATGTTAGCAATTGCCGCATTCTATGATTATGAGATATGGCAAATGGACGTCAAAACGGCATTCCTTAATGGTTTCCTTAAGGAAGAATTGTATATGATGCATCCGGAAGGTTTTGTCGATCCTAAGAATGCTGACAAGGTGTGCAAGCTCCAACGCTCGATTTATGGGCTGGTGCAAGCATCTCGGAGTTGAAACATTTGCTTTGATGAGATGATCAAAGCGTTTGGGTTTATGTAGACTTATGGAGAAGCCTGCGTTTACAAGAAAGTGAGTGGGAGCTCTGTAGCATTTCTCATATTATATGTAGATGACATACTTTTGATGGGAAATGATATAGAGCTTTTGGACAGCATTAAGGCCTACTTGAATAAGAGTTTTTCAATGAAGGACCTTGGAGAAGCTGCTTATATATTAGGCATCAAGATCTATAGAGATAGATCAAGACGCCTCATAGGTCTTTCACAAAGCACATACCTTGATAAGATATTGAAGAAGTTCAATATGGATCAGTCTAAGAAGGGGTTCTTGCCTGTGTTGCAAGGTGTGAAATTGAGCTCAGCTCAATGTCCGACCACGGCAGAAGATATAGAAGAGATGAGTGTCATCCCCTATGCCTCAGCCATAGGGTCTATTATGTATGCCATGTTGTGTACCAGACCTGATGTAAACCTTGCCGTAAGTTTGGTAGGTAGGTACCAAAGTAATCCCGGCAAGGAACACTGGACAGCGGTCAAGAATATCCTGAAGTACCTGAAAAGGACTAAGGAAATGTTTCTCGTTTATGGAGGTGACGAAGAGCTCGTCGTAAAGGGTTACGTCGACGCTAGCTTCGACACAGATTTGGATGACTCTAAGTCACAAACCGGATACGTGTATATTTTGAATGGTGGGGCAGTAAGCTGGTGCAATTGCAAGCAGAGCGTTGTGGCGGGATCTACACGTTCCCCAACACCATGCGCCTAGGGTTGGGAACCCTAGGGGAGGGGGCGCCTCCACTTGCCTTGGGGGGCACTCCACCCCCTTGGCCGCCGCCCCCCCTAGGAGATCCCATCTCCTAGGGCTGGCGCACCCCCTAGGGGGCCTATATAAAGGGGGGAAGGGAGGGCAGCCGCACCCTGAAGCCTTGGCGCCTCCCTCTCCCCTGCTACACCTCTCCCTCTCGCAGAAGCTCGGCGAAGCCCTGCTGCGGTGACTGCTGCATCCACCACCACGCCGTCGTGCTGCTGGATCTTCATCAACCTCTCCTTCCCCCTTGCTGTATCAAGAAGGAGGAGACGTCCAGCTGACCGTACGTGTGTTGAACGCGGAGGTGTCGTCCGTTTGGCGCTAGGATCTCCGATGATTTGGATCACGATGAGTACGACTCCCTCATCCCCGTTCTTTGAACGCTTCCGCTTGCGATCTACAAAGGTATGTAGATGCATCCGATCACTCGTTGCTAGATGAACTCATAGATGGATCTTGGTGAAAACGTAGGATTTTTTTTGTTTTCTGCAACGTTCCCCAACATGGTCTTCGTGAGAGTTCTGTGTGGGGTTAGGTTGTCGTGTGCAAGTTCAAGTGATGCATCACGAAGAGATCAAGTGCTTAAAGCTTGCCGTCCATTGTGGTGACAATGGACTTGTGAAGATGTGCAGAAGAGTTGCTCACCCATAGTGGAGTATGGGGGAGCAATCTACTAGTCTTCACCAAGCCAACGCAATCAAGAAAGGTGGTCCAACTTGAGGAAGTCAAGATCGACATCATCTAGCTCAAGTGGACTATGTGCAAGACAAATGTTTGCCCTTGATAGGTTTTCTACTTTACCGGTCTCATAGTGGTAGTTGGAAGACCGGGTTATAGGATCGATTGCCGTACTATCAAGGGGGGCTCTCGATGAGTAGCTTGATCGTATCATTCGTAGAGAGCTCAAACCATTGCGTCCTTGCATCATCTTTATTGGTTCTTGTTTGGTTCTTCTCTTTGTGAGTTTTGGAGCTTATGGTCATCTTGGTGACAAGCTCGAGTTCATCGAAAACGGAGTTCACTCGCATCTTCTATGATGTTTTCGATGTTGGAGGTTTTGCCGGTTCTTCTCGGTTGGAGGTTTCACTCCTCTTTTTGTTAGGCATACCTCCCCTGCCTCTCGCTGTTTTGATGCTACTCGTCGTCTTGTATCCAACAAGTTTGAGTTTTCTCAATTCGGAGCTCTTATGAAGAAGTTATGGCAGTTCTGGTTTTTCTCCCTACGGTAGTACCGCGGTCGGCAGCAGTAGTACCGCTTATAGCGTCAAGCGGTAGTACCGCTCCAGTACCGCTCTACTACCGCCTCGATTTTGGGTCCTGCTCTTTTCGTATCGGTTTTAGCAGTAGTTGCACGGCAGTAAGGCACGGTAGTTCCGCCTAAGCGGTAGTACCGCTCCGGTCAGGCGGTAGTACCACTACTGCATTACTGCCGTCGTACTCTGCTCTGCCCTGCCTCTTTTGGTCCCATGTTCTGCTCCTCCAGCGGTAGTACCGCCCCAAGGTTCATGTTTTGTTGCTCCATTTCCCTATTTCTTCCGCCCGAGCGGTAGTACCGCTCGTGGAGCGGCAGTACCGCTCGTGTGCGGACTGAGCACATAACGGTTGGATTTTTCCCCTCCTATAAAAGGGGGTCTTCTTCCCCAATGAACCTTATCCTTTGAGCTCGTGTTCTTCCCCCATTGTTGACCTTCTTCGAGCTTGTTAACTCTCAATCCCTCCATGGAATCTTGCTAGTTTTTGAGGGAAAAGAGAGAGGAGATCTAGATCCACATTTCCACCAATCACTTTCTCCTCTATGTGAGGGGAACCCCTTGGATCTAAATCTTGGAGTTCTTTGTGTTCTCTTTCTTGTTCTTCCTCTCATTTTCCTCCCTATCATTAGTTGCTTCGGTGGGATTTGAGAGAGAAGGACTTGGGCACTCCGTGTGCCCTTGCCATTGCATTTGGTGCATCGGTTTGAGTTCTCCACGGAGATACGTGGAAGTTACAAGTTGAGAAGCTTATTACTCTTGGGTTCTTGGTACCCTTGAGCTTGTTCCTCTTGGGTGCTTGGGCGCCCTAGACGGTTGGTGGTGTTCGGAGCTCAATCATTATGGTGAGCTCCGAGCAAGCGTCGGGGTCTCCAATTAGGTTGTGGAGATCGCCCCGAGCAATTTGACGGGTACCGTTGACCGCCCCCAAGGGTTGCCAAAGTGTACGGGTTCGGTGACCGCCCCCAAGGGTTGCCATTTGTACGGGTTCGGTGACCGCCCTCAAGGGTCCATTAGTGGAATCACGACATCTTGCATTGTGCGAGGGCGTGAGGAGATTACGGTGGCGCTAGTGGCTTCTTGGGGAGCATTGTGCCTCCACACCGCTCCAAACGGAGATTAGCATCCGCAAGGGTGTGAACTTCGGGATACATCGTCGTCTCCACGTGCCTCAGTTATCTCTTACCCGAGCCCTTTACTTATGCACTTTACTTTGTGATAGCCATATTGTTTTTGGTCATATATCTTGCTATCACATAGTTGCTTATCTTGCTTAGCATAAGTTGTTGGTGCACATAGGTGAGCCTAGTTGTTTTAGGTTTTGTGCTTGACAAATTAACCGCTAGGTTTATTCCGCATTTGTTCAAGCCTAAAACGTAATTATTTTAAAATGCCTATTCACCCCCTCTAGGCGACATCCACGATCTTTCACCTACTTTGGGCGACCACTGCCACAACTCTAAATGGGCAGGGCGCCTATATGGGGCGACCGTTGCCACATCAATTGGTCGAGTGTTTGTCGCCCTCTTAAGCTTGGTGTGCCTCCCGACCTCGCGAAAACTACAGTGCGTCTCGGGGTTTGGTGGCTTTAGATGATGCAGAATGACCCGTTGTGCCCTGGACAGGGCCTCAATAAGCAGTTCTCTAGAGATGAGTTGAGGGGTTTACCGATTCCACCAAGATGATGGTAGGTGATGGAACCTCTACCCTCTTCTGGGAGGACCGATGGATCAAGGGTAGGTGGATCTCTGAGATTGCGCCTGGGCTACTTCCCCTAGTCTCGAGGCATATTTGGAAGCGTCGTACCATCCACGAGGCTATCACTGATAGGTGGTGGACCATAGACACCCGTTGGCACACTTAAACCCCGTTGTGGCAGTGCATCCGAGTCTAGTGGGTCGATTGCCTTGTGCAGCACTCCGACTTGCGGGATGTTCTGTCTTGAAATTGAAGTGGCATGCACTTCTCCAAGTCATGCTATGACACCTTCTTTGTGGTTTCGACTTCATGGAATAATTGGGCACCCACGCTTGAAAATAATCCGGCTCGCCTGCTATGACAGATGTTGGATTACGAAGAGACTTGCCACGCGATGTCTTCCTCACCCCCTGCGCCGTGTGTAATGTGTGACTAGGAGGGTGAGTCGATGGCCCACCCGCTCACTCCTCCCAATGACCGTTTGGCACGAGGTCATTTCCTAGATCTAGTTTGATTGTGGATTGGTGGCACAAGGCTACTCACTCCCCCCCCCCCCCCCCCCCCCCCCCCGGCTACGAGCAAAGGCGTGTACACGATGATCATGCTGACGCCCTGATGGGTTTGGAAGCATCACAATGACATCGCCAACCTCCTCGACACGGTAGAGGTGGAGCCTACACAGTGGGTGCAAGCAGACACTACGGGGCTCGCATATCTATCACCTTAACACTTAGGGGCATGTCCTTCTCTCGATATAAGGTAAAGCTGTATTACGAGATAATTGAACATGTAAGCTAAATAGGTTGATTCAGTGAACGCTGCACGTTTCAAACCCACACGGTAGAGGTGGAGCCTACACTTAGGTGCGCCTGAACTGTGCTCGGCGTCTGTAAAGAAAAGTTGGTCATGCATGCAGTGGATACCGTCCCGTCTCCGGTGGCGTGGGCTCGGCGGTGCACGCTGCACGCACGCGCACACCAGAAACCAGACACCACCCTCCTCACCTGCACGCAGCGTGCCCTCCCTCCGCTTTTGGTGCCGTGGACGCCGGGGCAAGGCAAGGCAGCTAGCCACCTAGCTCAGCTCACCGGGCCCGACCCGACGCCGTTAGAATAGCATAGCATAGCAGGGACGGGGACGGCCCCCCGACGGAACGGAACGGAAAAGGCGCGGTCAACTCGACCCACCCCACCACCGCCACACCGGATAAACAACACCGGAGCAGACCGCCCGCCCCGCCCCGCTCCTCTTTCCTCATTCCTCTCTCTTCTCCCCCCTCCCATCTCTCCTCGCCTTCTTCACACAGCCCCCACCTCCCTCCTCCCCCCACAGCGCGCACGCGGCGCAGCCGAGAGAGCACGCGAGGAGGAGGAGGAACCCGGCGCTCGGAGCTCACAGGGCTCACCCGGCACCGTCGGGCGGCAGTGGCCTGGCCTGGCCCTGGCGCGTGCGCGCCCTGTGCGTCCGGGAGCTGTGGCGGCGCCGGCTCGGCTGAATGCGATGTGAGCTCCCCTCCTCTCTTCTCTCCCGGGCAGTGGCCTGGTTTCCGTGGGTTTTGGGGGGTTCTGTTTTTGCGCGGGTTGCGTTCCGTGAGTGTCGGCGCGGTGATGGCGTGGCCTCCGGACGGGGGCGGAGTCCTCGCCGGATCGGTAGATCGTACGCCCCGTAGATGTGCGCGTTCTTCGGGTCGAATTCTCGCGGCGGAGCGTGGACTTTCGGGCCGTCTCCCTCAGAATTTATTTGTTTTTCTTACATTGCAGGGGTTGAGCAGAGGAACCAGTTGTACTTCTATATTTTTCAAAACTGGGCTTGTTTATTACTATCTCTCCACAGTATAATATGCTGTAGGATACGTACATCCTAGTATTAAACTTGCTACTAGATTAGTACTAGCGTGAAGAAAAAACGAAGAGAGGTCTATGGTTTGGTTCTGCAAGGCACAATATTTCATTTCATCTTCAAAATGCATTAGAAATTGGCGGCAACTAATTGGGATTTGATGTTCTTGGTGCTACGTTCCCCCACAGCTTCCACGGGAAGTTAACTCCCACACAGAAAACATGTGACGTGCCCTCCGGTAGCCAAACTGTCATTTCTCAGCACTGTGCATGCATATGGAGGCAGTTTTCCGAAACTTCCAGCTGTCTTGCGCTTACAGTGACGTCTGGTTTATATGTATGTAACCAAAAAGTGTATTCTTGCGCCATGAGCAATTTGTGAGTTCAGGGCTTCCTCTTTGATTTCTAGTTAGGCCTACCTAGTTGTTACACAGTCGCTGTGAGCCTATCTCAATCAAATCCCTCAGTGTTAGCAATCCTGCCTTGTTTGCTCATGGACATTTTTTGTTCTCACAGGGACAGCTCCTAGTGGCTGCTTCAGTCATGCACTTTCTGGCGGTCTAATCTTTCCGAGGAGGTGCGGTAATCTACTTGTTCGTTCTTCTGTCGACTGGAGCAGCTAAAAGTTTGTTGGTAACCTTGTTTGTTTCCAATTGCAGGCAATATCGTATGCCTTATCATCTGGCATTGGCTTGCTTAGATGTCGTTTCGTAGCATAGCTCGTGATGTTAGGGATGGTTTCGGTAGCTTGTCGAGGCGGAGCTTTGATGTGACGATCGCAAGCCTTTATGGTCTTACTGGGCACCACAAGGGGAAGGCTCAGAGTTCATTGGATGACTTCCTCAACCCAGCTCCTGTAATTCAAGAGAGTCGGTGGGCAAGTCTTCCTCCTGAACTCCTCCAAGATATCATACGGAGACTGGAGGCTGATGAGAGCACCTGGCCATCCAGGAAGCATGTCGTCTGCTTCGCGGCTGTTTGTAAGACATGGAGGGAAATGTGCAAAGAGATTGTGCTGAGCCCTGAGTTCTCTGGGAAGCTTACGTTCCGAGTCTCTCTAAAGCAGGTAAAGGGAAAAAAGGAGATACCGACATCCTTTGCTGAAAGTACCTACTACTATTATACTAAAACCGTGAGTAGTGGACAACTTTCCTTGTGCTTCATACGCTACAACTTTTGTTTTCTTGACAGCCTGGCCCTCGAGATGGAATGATTCAATGTTTTATAAAGAGGAACAAATCAAAATCCACCTATCAGCTCTACCTGTGCCTTACCAATGGTATGTTATGCTTCCCCCATTTGTTCTAGCAATGCTCATCAGTTGTGCATTTTTTTCTGTGTATGCTGGTTTATTATCTCACTGAGATATAGCCGAGGATGAAAACGTAACCAAACTTAAATATTTCATCATGTTTGAGTGCTTAAATTGACTGTTTTGCCTCGTTTCATCTAAACCTCTCTAGTTCTAACTTGTGACATGGGAAATGTTTTTCTGTATGGAGTGATCAAATGCCTGAATTATCTCCTCCCACTTAATCAAATATGTTGAATCTTTTTCTTTTGAGCAGTTGTTACAGCGGAAACTGGGAAGTTCCTCCTATCTGCTAAACGGAACCGCAAGACATCTTGCACAGAGTATGCCATCTCAATGGACTCTGCCAACACCTCAAGATCCAACAGAACCTACATTGGAAAGCTGAGGTAATTACCACTTAGGTTTATTGAAGAAAAACTTTTGACATTCTGCTTGTTTGGGGGTGTGACACCAAGCTTACCATTTTTCCAGGTCAAACTTCCTCGGCACAAAGTTTTTAATCTACGACACGCAGCCCCCATACAACGGGGCCGTAGTGCCACCCGTTGGAAGGAGCAGCAGAAGGTTCAACTCAACAAGGGTCTCTCCCAAGGTGCCTGCCGTCAGTTACAACATAGCTCAGGTGACATACGAGCTGAATGTTCTTGGCACGAGAGGGCCTAGGCGGATGCGCTGCATCATGCACTCCATACCGGCCTCGTCGGTCGAGCCTGGCGGCGTCGTCCCCGGCCAGCCGGAGCAGATCGTGCCTCGGGCCCTGGGCGACTCGTTCCGCAGCATCACGTCCTTCTCGCAGTCGTTCCGCAGCAGCGCCACCTTCTCCAGGTCCATCATGGACCAGTCCATGGACTTCAACAGCGCCCGCTTCTCGGAGATCAGTGGCGGTGGGGTGACGGACGGCGACGGGGAGGGCGAGGTCAAGGAGAGGCCGCTGGTGCTCCGCAACAAGCCCCCGAGGTGGCACGAGCAGCTGCAGTGCTGGTGCCTCAACTTCCGCGGCCGGGTGACCATCGCCTCCGTGAAGAACTTCCAGCTCACCGCCGCGTCGAACCCGCCGCCCGCCGGCGCCCCGACCCCCTCGCAGCCCGGCCCGGTGGACCCCGAGAAGGTGATCCTGCAGTTTGGGAAGGTCGCGAGGGACATGTTCACCATGGACTACCGCTACCCTCTGTCGGCCTTCCAGGCGTTCGCCATCTGCCTCAGTAGCTTCGACACGAAACTGGCCTGTGAATAATTTGTGACACCAAAGACCAAAGCGAAAGCGAAGAAAGAGGTGCCGGCGCAGATGATCAGACGACGTCGCCCTGGTTCCTTAGGTTGTTGTAGATCGTGTTTGCGTTTCGCCGTCGTGTTTTTCCTTCTTGTAATTGTGCTTGCTGCTGTAGTATTGAAGAACTGGACGTATCATACATGAAAAGCATGTGATTCTTGGCCTGCCCCGCCCTCTCGTACAATATGCACCCGGCCCACGCAGGCATCACCCTCACCCATCCATCTTCCATTGTGCAATGTAACATGCCCTGGCAGTGCCACACAATAATACAGCAAGAAGAAAGTTACGTAGTACCATTCAGGCATTGACCAACTGCCCTGTGCGCTTTTGTACATGATTTCTGTAACAACGCAGGAAACAAAAGCTGGCGTGGGCTCCCGTTCTGCGCCCGCTGCGTCGCCCGAATTGTGCGAGTCCCTGTCGCGCTCGCCGGCCCCGAGGCGGAAGGGGGAAGGCCCGGCATGGCGTGCCGCTTTTATTAGTGCTTGGCCATGGTCAGTCACGGAGGAGGAGCTATGCAAGTGCGGGTTAATCATTGCCTGCGCGATGTCGACGCCCCTTCCGATGGTCACACAGGACAAAACAGTGGCTGCCGTGCTGCGCGCCCGACGGGGGCAATGGCATCGTCTCACATGGGGCGCCGGCGCTGCCTGCCTGCCTTTTCCCGTCTCCTTGAGTGGGTGTGCATGCCGTGCCAACGTCTTTTAATTGGATTCGGGTTTCTTTCGTCAATCAGTGGCATGCACGCAGGGATGAGCGAGCTTAGGAGGCAGGATGAATAAAGGGGAAAAGATCGAAAGGGCGAGCGAACAGGGACCTACTCCGGCGAGAGGTGTGTCGCTGTTTCTTCGAGCTGGAACGCACGCAGACGCCGCGGCGCGTAGCACCTCGACCCGTCGCCTTTCTGGCTCGCTCGCTCTGTCGCCCGTAGTGCTCCACGAGCGCGCGGGTGCTGGTGCCGGTGCCGGTGGCGGTGCCGTGGCGTCGTTTCGCGTAGTACGTTTGGAATCCTGGACCAGGAGGACGACAGGAGAAGCGACGGCGACGGCGTGTGCGAGGACGGGGAGCACGCACGGCGGCACGCGCAACAGCGACGTTGCTTTCGAGAATGGCTGATGTGGGTACTTGGCGCCACTAATGCATTCAGTGATCGATCGATCGGTTGCACGATGGGTGAAGCAAGGCTTTTGACTTGGGCACCGGCGTGCTACGTGTCGCCTGTGCTTTAATATTGCGGTGGAGATGTGTGGTGTTGTGATGGGGATGTAGTAGTTTTCAGAGAACTGTTTTGGGCGTTCGACGTGAGGCTGCGGGAGTTGAACAGTGGAATGGGGATGGGGATTTAGGATAACCTTTTCGCGTACTGATAAAAGCAGCTCTAGCAGATCCCCTAAACTGGGTCATCCGCTAAAATAACTGTTGGTCTGCGGGATCCATCCCGTATCGCCGGCCCAAGCAGATCCGCCAAATCAGGCTGTCCAGAATTTTTTTGTGGGCCCTCTCGTTTCCTCCATATGTGTAGGAATCCCCTCGATTTTGCTGGATCCCATTTCGGTTAGCGCGAAGCACTTCCGCCGGCTTCCGTTTCCCGCTTCCACTCGCCGCCGCCGCCGCAAATCCCCGCCGCTAGGTGCCGCCCGAAAGCTCTGCCGCCCCGCGTCGCATCCATTCCACCAACTCTTGGCAGCGGGGGGGGGGGGGGGGGGGGGGGGACCTTTTGCACCCGCGGCTCGCCGCCGGCACCTGCGCCATGGATCCGCACTGGAGCTCGGCGCTTAGGCTCTTTCCTTGCGGATCCAGGCATTTTTGCCTACTCTGACCAAGGCGCGTCGGGGGAAGAGGGCGGCGCGGCGGGAAGGAGAAAGGGGCGGCTTCGCGCCGGCCGGAGGTAGGATAAAGGGCAGTTCGACGCGGCTTGTTTCCGACGAGGTATGTTCGGGTGAAGCTCATTCCGGCTAGTGCTCGATTTTGGCCCAGATTGGGTTCGGGTGAAGCTCATTCCGGCTAGTGCTCAATTTTGGCCAGGATTGGGTTCGGGTGAAGCTCATTTCGGCTAGTGCTCAATTTTGGCCAGGATTGGGTTCGGGTGAAGCTCATTCCGGCTAGTGCTCGATTTTGGCCCGGATTGGGTTCGAGTGAAGCTCATTCTGGCAAGTGCTCGATTTTGGCCCGGATTGGTTTCGAGTGAAGCTCATTCCGGCTAGTGCTCGATTTTGGCCCGGATTGGGTTCGGGTGAAGCTCACTCCGGCTAGTGCTCGATTTTGGCCCGGATTGGGTTCGGGTGAAGCTCATTCCGGCTTGTGTGCACATTGTAGATGGATTGGAGTTCTTCCGATGATGAGAACCTAGTGTTGTTGCATCTCGTCGACGAATTTGAGGCAGGGCCGTCGAAAAAAGCGGCGCGGGTCCCCGCAGCCAAGCTTTCAGCGACAAAATGCTCATGAAGGACTACTTCGCTGAGGTACCGACATATTTGGTTCACCTCTTTCGTAGGCGATATTGAATGCATAGGTCACTTTTCGTCCGCATCGTCCAGGCTTGCGAGCAAAATTGTCGTTTCTTCACCGGCATAGGAATGCCTCCAGGTTGATTGGTTTTAGTGCATACCAAAAAACTTCGGCAGCGATGAGAGTGATTGCACATGTTGTTTCGACCGAGTATGCAGATGAATATCTTCGCATTGGCGAGAATACGACCATCAAAAGTGTCTGTTTCTTTGTGAAGACAATAATCCGAGTTTTTGGCCTGGAGTATTTTCGCGCTCCAAATGAAGATGACGTAAAGAAGCTCATGGTAATGAACGAAGCAAGGGGATGGTCGGGTGAAAGGGCATTTCCCTACTTTATGTTTTGGATGATGATGACAACCCTTTGTTGGTCTAATCTTGAGCTAAATGTTTCAGGTTCTCGATGCTTAGGCCGATGCTTAGGCCTACATCGGAAAAGCTATTCTCTCTCGTGGGAAAAGATCGAAGACGGAGTCCTCTATGCTTTTTATTTCTTTGGTCGTAGGGAACCCGTACTATCAAGAGGGAATCCTCATTGGAAAGAACTGGGGGAATCTATTCACGTACACCTTCCTCACCCCTCCTTTGTCTTTCTCAGGTGTGAGAGAGAGAGTTTCCCTTATCTTCTTCTGCTCACTGTTACTTCCCAGCGGTTGTACCGCTCTCTGGAGAGCGGTTGTACCGCTGGTTCTTGACGCTCACCAGTTTTGATCGAGCGGTTGTACCGCTACTACCGGGCGGTGGTACCGCCACCATGCTCTGCAAAAGCTAGGGCGGTGGTTCTGGCCATGCACCGCCCAAGTACCGCTCAAGGTTCTGGTTTGATGCGGTTCTCGGGCGTTAGTGGCCCGGTTGGTCTGGTCGTTCCTCGATGACCAGTACCACCGGTGGTCTGAGCGGTTCTTCCGCTCAGAACTTAGCCGCCCAAGAGCTCAAGGCCATGCGATTGTTCCGGCCATGCACCACCCAAGTACCGGTCAAGCTTCTGTTTTGATGCGGTAGTTGTGCGGTGGCTAGGCGGTTAGTCCGATTATTTTCTTAACCGGTACTACCGCCTACTGGCACGGTTGTACCGCCTGGTAGGGTTCTTCACATACACCGTGAGTCCCGGTTGTACTGCCGCAGTGCTAAAAATGCAGTAACGGCTGGAATTTAGGGTTGCTATATAAGGGTGCTTCTCCCACCTACCACTCTCACCTTTGACCTCTCTCACTCCACCATTAATGCACCTCAAGCTCTCTTGCCCGATCTCTCTCTCTAGCCACTCAAACTTGTTGATTTGCTTGGGATTGAAGGAGGAGACCTAGATCTACACTTCCACCAAAGGATATTTGCTCCCCCCATACTTTCTTGTGTGGATTTTGTTACTCTTGGGTGTTTGAGCACCCTAGACGGTTGAGGTCACCTTGGAGCCATATTCCATTGTGGCTGAAAGATCGTCGATGTCGCCTAGAGGGGGGGGGGTGAATAGGCGTTCTAAAATAATTACGGTTTAGGCTTTAACAAATGCGGAATAAACCTAGCGGTTAATTTGTCAAGCACAAAACCTAAAACAACTAGGCTCACATATGTGCACCAACAACTTATGCTAAGCAAGATAAGCAACTATGTGATAGCAAGATATATGACAAGAAACAATATGGCTATCACAAAGTAAATTGCATAAGTGAAGTGGCTCGGGTAAGAGATAACCGAGGCACGCGGAGACGACGATGTATCCCAAAGTTCACACCCTTGCGGATGCTAATCTTCGTTTGGAGCGGTGTGGAGGCACAATGCTCCCCAAGAAGCCACTAGGGCCACCGTAATCTCCTCATGCCCTCGCACAATGCAAGATGCCGTGATTCCACTAAGGGACCCTTGAGGGCGGTCACCGAACCCGTACAAATGGCAACCCTTGGGGGCGGTCACCGAACCCGTACATTTTGGTAACCCTTGGGGGCGGTCACCGGTACCCGTCAAATTGCTCGGGGCGATCTCCACAACCTAATTGGAGACCCCAACGCTTGCCCGAAGCTTTACACCACAATGATCGAGCTCCGAACAACACCAACCGTCTAGGGCGCCAAGGCACCCAAGAGGAACACGCTCTAGGGTGCCCAAACACCCAAGAGTAATAAGCTTCTCAAACTTCACTTCCACGTAGCACCGTGGAGAACTCAAACCGATGCACCAAATGCAATGGCAAGGGCACACGGAGTGCCCAAGTCCTTCTCTCTCAAATCCCACCGAAGCAACTAATGCTAGGGAGGAAAATGAGAGGAAGAACAAGAAGGAGAACACCAAGAACTCCAAGATCTAGATCCAAGGGGTTCCCCTCACATAGAGAAGAAAGTGATTGGTGGAAATGTGGATCTAGATCTCCTCTCTCTTTTCCCTCAAAAACTAGCAAGAATCCATGAAGGGATCGAGAGTTAGCAAGCTCGAAGAAGGTCAACAATGGGGGAAGAACACGAGCTCAAAGGATAAGATTCATTGGGGAAGAAGACCCCCTTTTATAGGAGGGGGAAAATCCAACAGTTATGTGCTCAGCCCGCACACGAGCGGTACTACCGCTCCACGAGCGGTACTACCACTCAGGCAGAAGAAATAGGGAAAAGGAGCAACAAAACATGAACCTTGGGGCGGTAGTACCGCAGGAGACAGCGGTACTACCGCTGGGTTAAGCGGTACTACCGCTCCCTTCGGCGGTACTGCCGCGTAGAACGAAGGGGAAAGGGAAAGAGGGAACCGGGCGGTACTACCGCGGAGGAAGGGCGGTACTGCCGCTAAGGAGCGGTACTGCCGCACTACTACCGCAGCGAGGTACCACACAATCCGACACAGAAAAAGACCCCTCGAATCGACGCGGTAGGGACCTGGTAAGCCAGCGGTAGTACTGCTGCGGAGTCACCGCCGGTACTACCGCAGCGGAGCGGTACTGCCGCTTGAGACCCCTCAGCGGTACTACCGCTGGGTACCACGGTACTACCGCTGGGACCCTGACAAAAACCACACTCAAGAAAACAAGAACTGCCATAACTTCTGCATATGAGCTCCGAATTGAGCAAACTCAAGCTTGTTATAGTAAGAAGAGGCAGGGGAGGTATGCCTAACAAATGGAGGAGTGAGACCTCCAATAGAGAAGAACGAGCATAACCTCCAGCATCGAAAACATCACAGAAGATGCATGTGAACTCCGTTTTCGATGAACTCGAGCTTGTCATCAAGATGACCATAAGCTCTAAGACTCACAAAGAGAACCAAACAAGAACCAAGAAATATGATGCAAGGATGCAATGGTTTGAGCTCTCAACGAACGATACGATCAAGCTACTCATCGAGAGCCCCCCTTGATAGTATGGCAATCGATCCTATAACCCGGTCTCCCAACTACCAACATGAGACCGGTAAAATAGAAAACCTATCAAGGGCAAACCTTTGCCTTGCACATGGTCCACTTGAGCTAGATGATGACGATCCTGACTCCCTCAAGTTGGACCACCTTTCTTGATTGTGTTGGCTCGATGAAGACTAGTTGATTGCTCCCCCATACTCCACTATGGGTGAGCCTTTCTTCCGCACATCTTCACAAGTCCATTGTCACCACAAAGGACGGCAAGCTTCAAGCATTTGATCTCTTCGTGATGCTACACTTGAACTTGCACACCGCAACCTTTCTTGATTGTGTTGAGTCGATGAAGACTAGTTGATTGCTCCCCCATACTCTACTATGGGTGAGCTACTCTTCCGCACATCTTCACAGGTCCATTGTCACCACAAAGGACAGCAAGCTTCAAGCATTTGATCTCTTCGTGGTGCTCCACTTGAACTTGCACACCGCAACCTAACCCCACAAAGAACCCTCACGAAGACCATGGGTTAGTACACAAAGCGTAATTGACAATGCTTACCATACCATGGGATCACTTGAACCCTCTCGATACATCTTCTACGCTTTGTGGGTTGATCAACTTGATTCACTCTTTAACTTAGTCTTGATCAACCTCTCACAAGACCAATCTTTAGGTAATTCCTTGAATAGCACCTTGGTCGACACAAACTCTCCTTGAAACCAACACATGTACTCCAAGAAAAGCCTATGGACAAAACCTTCAAATATAACTCAAAGAAACCATTAGTCCATAGAAATTGTCATCAATTACCAAAACCAAACATGGGGGCACCGCATGTTCTTTCAGTGGCGAAGCTTCGTGGTTTCATTGGGAGCCTCCAATTAAGGTGTGGAGAGAGCCCCAACCTAGTTTGTAAAGGTTCGGTCGCCGCCTTCAAGGGCACCAATAGTGGAATCACAGCATCTCGCATTGTGTGAGGGCGTGAGGAGAATACGGTGGCCCTAGTGGCTTCTTGGGGAGCATTGTGCCTCCACACCGCTCCAACGGAGACGTACTTCCCTTCAAAAGGAAGGAACTTCGGTAACACATCCTCGTCTTCACCGGCTCCACTTTTGGTCATCTCGTCCCTTTACTTTTGCAAGCTTACTTGTGTTACTTTCCTTGCTTGCTTGTGTGCTTGTGTGTGTTGCATAATATAGGTTGCTCACCTAGTTGCATATCTAGACAACCTACTTTGATGCAAAGTTTAATTTGGTAAAGAAAAGCTAAAAAAATTTAGTTGCCTATTCACCCCCCCTCTAGTCAACTATATCGATCCTTTCAATTGGTATCAGAGCCTCGTCTCTTTATTAAGGACTTTGCCGTCCGAAGAGTATGGTTGATACCGTAGACGGTGTGGAGGAACACTCCGGTGTGAATCCGATCTCGTCTACGGGTGATGGGGGAACCTCGGTCTCTCGTGAGGAGTTCAATGTGGCCTTGGCGACATTGAAAACCTCCATGACGACCGAGGTTGAAAGCATGTTTACTAAATTCATTGAAGGGCTTAAACTCTCCACTGCACCGTTGAAAGTGGGTGACCCCACTGACAAGGTGACGGATGCTATCTCCGACAAGGGGGAAGCTAGTAGTGAAAAGGCTCCTCCTTCTAGTGGTAAAAATGGCATCAACATCTTTGCTCATGTGGAACCACCACTTGTTTATGGTGGACCGGTTCCTTCCACTCATTTGAATCATGCCGGTCCTCCACCTAAGATTGTGAAAAATGAGGACTTTGATTCTTGGGTTGATCGCTTTAAGCGACATTTAAATCATGTGAACACTAATCTTTGGAGAATCATTGAAGAAGGTTTCCATCCGCATGATCCAAGCAACTTCACTCCTCGAGAAGCCGCGGATAATCAATTCAATGAGAATGCTCTCTTCATCATTCAAGATGCAATTCCACCCGAAGATCTACCTCATCTTCGGCCCTTCGCCTTGGCCAAAGATGCATGGAGTTGTGTTATTTCTCTCTACCGGGGAAGCGCAAGCATTCAATGCTCCAACTATGAAGTAGTGCAAGATGAAGCCGATGAGTTTGCAATGAAAGAAGATGAAGAACCTCGTGAGCTTTATCGGAGAGTAACCAAACTCGCGGTCTCACTCCGAGATCACGGGAGCAAGGACACGGATGACAATTGGATCAAGCGCAAATTCCTCAAGGCAATGATGCCTTACCACAAGGCCATGTCCTCCATTATTCGTCAAAGGCCGAACTTCCACACTTTGAACTCAAGTGAAGTGTTGGATGAGTTTGTGGCTATGAACATCTTGGACAAGACCGACGACAATGCGGTGCTTCGTTCTCAAAGGGCAAAGAAGCCCAACCTTGCATTGAAGGCCAAGGTTTGTGTTGAAGAAGAAGAAGAGGAAGAAGAGGAAAGCAATCCTAAAGATACAAAGTATGCATATCATGAACACATGGCACTTGCTTCAAGGCAATTTTGGAGTAAGAAAAACTCAAGGCCAAACTTCAACAAGAACAACTCAAGTGGCACGAAGAGCAAGCAACATGTAAGGACTTGCTACAACTATGGCAATGCGAGTCATTTTGTTGCGGAGTGCCCGTATGAGAAGAGGGAAGACAATGGTGGCAAGCTCATTTGAAAGGACAAAGCCAAGTCCTTCCTCAACAAGAGCAACTTTATCAAGAAAACCCCTCACAAGGCATTGGTGGTTCAAGAAGAGTACCATGAGGACGATGATGATGATGAAGATGGTGAGTCGGTTGCCATGGCCTCCGTTGCCATTGCAAAAACTCCATGAATATCTCTCTTCGACTCACCCAATGAGAACATCACCGCCAAGTGCCTCATGGCTAAAGCCACCAACAAGGTAACTCCCCACATCAAAACTACCATCATTAATAATCCTTCCTTGAAGGATTGCATTGACGAATGTGAGGGATCTAATGTGGAAGAAAATGAGTTTGAGTCCTTTATGGGTAAACTCAAGGGTAAATCCAAGAAGCATTTTGTTGCTCTCTTGGAACAACTTGGTGAAGCCAATGACGTGATCGAGTCTCATGAAGATACCATCTCCAAGATGGAGGGGCATAGTCGTGACTATGCCGATGAGATTTTGGATCTTTCCCATGCTCTTGAGGAAGAGCGTGGTCTTCGTTTGGCTCTTGAGGAGTCACACAACGATGATCATGCTAAGTTAAAGAAAGATCTTGATCATGCTATCATTGTTTCTCGTGTGCTAAACTCCGAGAAGGCCAAACTTGGGGTTGATCTTGTTAGACTCAAAGAGGAGTTTGATCTACTTGGCAAGGCTCACAAGGTCTTGAAGGGTGCTCATGCTAGCCTCAAAGAGTCTCATGATCAACTCCAAGTAAAGCTAACCAAGGAGAAAACCACATTTCCTCGTATGCTATTAATTGATAATGCAAGTGCTACTAACCCTTGTTGTGAGCATGTGCATCTTATTGAGGAGAATGTTAAGTTGAAGGAGCAACTTTAGAAAAGTCTTGTGTCATGCATACAAGGGGAGAAGAACCTAAATGACCTTTTGAGAAATCAAAAGGAAGTTGTGGCCAAGGAGGGGATTGGGTTCGCGCCCAACCCCAAGAACAAGAAGAAGGATAACAAGACCAAATGACCTCCTCCTCTCAAGCAAACTTTTGTGAAGGAGGGAGAGAGTGCTTCCAAGGAAAATAAGAACAATGCAAAGGGTGGCGGTGTCAAAAAGGGCAATGCCACCCCTCCTAACAAAGCCAGCGACTTTAATCCTTCTTATGTGTTATGTCGTGCTAGTGATGGGCATGTCTATGCCAAATTTGTTGGCTCTCCTCATGAGTACATTGAATGGTCTATTTGGGTTCCTAAGACCCTTGTTACTAACATCAAAGGACCCATTACAAAATGGTTACCTAAAACCAAGCATTGATCTCTTGTAGGTGTTTGCTTCCGGTGGGGGATCATGGTTGCTCGATAGCGGAGCTACAAATCATATGACCGGAAGTAAGGACTTGGTGGTGGACGTGCACGAGATTCCATCTATGCCCACCAATGTCGAGTGGGGTGACGCCTCATCTTCTAAGGTATTGGGACTTGGCAAGGTAGTCATCTCTCATGATCTCACGATCGAGAAGGTCATGCTTGTTGAGTCCCTTGCATACAATTTACTTTCCGTTCATCAACTTGCAATCATGGGCTTTGCCACTTTCTTTGATATTGATACCGTGGCCCTCTTGTGGAGCCACACTCTTAAAGTAGCCTTTGTTGGGCATGTCGAGAACGGTCTATATGTGATTAACTTTTCGAAGCGACCCACTAAGACCGCGACATGCCTAATGGCTAAAGTTGGTGTAGGATGGCTTTGGCATCGCCGTTTAGCCCATGTCAATATGAGATCTTTGCAAAGTCTTCTCAAGGGGGGCCATGTCCGTGGACTAACGAATGTTAGTTTTTCTAAAGATCATGCTTGCAGTGCTTGTATCGAAGGAAAGCTACATGAGAAGGCTCACCCTCCCACGACTATCATTTACTCAAAGAGGCCTTTGGAGCTCCTTCACTTGGATCTCTTTGGGCCTACATCCTTTGATAGTCTTGGGGGTAGGAAGTATTGCTTGGTGATTGTGGATGACTACTCAAGATATACTTGGGTGTATTTCTTCAAGAGGAAGAGCGAGACCCAACAAACCGTCATTGACTTTGCAAATGAAGCACAACGTCAACACAATGCAAAGATCTTGACAATAAGAAGTGACAATGGCACTGAGTTCAAGAACTACACCTTGGATGAGTTCCTTAGTGATGAGGGGATCAAGCATCAATATTCCGCACCCTACACCCCTCAACAAAACGGTGTTGGGGAGAGGAAGAACCGGACATTGATGGATGTGGCAAGGACCATGATGGCGGAGTTCAAGTCTCCGTACAACTTTTGGGCCGAAGCCATTAACACCGCATGTCATGCATCCAATCGGCTCTACTTCCGCAAGGGCTTGAACAAGACTCCATATGAGATACTCACCGGTAACAAGCCCAACCTCAAGTACTTTCGGGTGTTCGGGTGTAAGTGTTTCATTCTCAAGAAAGGTGTTCGGTTGTCTAAATTTGAGTCTAGAGATTATGAGGGCATATTTGTTGGTTATGCTACAAACTCTCATGCTTACCGTGTCCTCAATAAATCCACGGGACTTATTGAGGAGATGTGTAACGTGGAGTTTGATGAGAATAACGGCTCCCAAGTGGAGCAAAGTGGCACTTGTGATGTAGGTGATGAAATTCCTCCTCAAGCCATAAGAAGAATGGGTGTTGGTTTTATCCTACCCGTTGAGGAACCCCTTGTGGCCGAAGGAGAAGGAAAATGCTCCACTCAAGTGGAGCCATCACCAACCCAAGGCCCACACGCTTCTGAGGAACAAAGTGAAGGCCCTCATCCTCATGAACAAGACCAAGGGCAAGGTCATGCTCAAGACGGTGTTAACACACCAAGTGATGCCCAAGGTCAAGTTCTCTCCTCTGAGCAAGTTCAAGATCAAGAACAAGCTCAAGACGTCGCTCAAAATGATCAAGTGACCGCTCCTCAACTCACCACCGAGGAGGAATTGGAGCGTCGTGCCGCCAAGGTTGCTTCCAAGCTCTCCACCAAGGATCATCTCATGGCGAATGTGCTTGGAAGTTTAAGAAAGGGGGTAAGCACTCGTAGACAATTAGCAAACTATTGTGAACATCACGCTTTTGTCTCTTGTGTCGAACCCCACAAGGTCTATGAGGCGCTCGAAGATCCGGATTGGCTCAATGCCATGCATGAAGAACTCAACAACTTCGAGCGCAACAAAGTGTGGAGATTGGTGCCAAGGCCGACGGTGAACCACAATGTCATTGGAACCAAGTGGATATTTAAGAACAAGCAAGATGCTCATGGGATTATCATTCGCAACAAGGCTCGTTTGGTAGCACAAGGTTACTCCCAAGTCGAGGGTATCGACTACGGTGAAACCTTCGCTCCCATTGCTCGTCTTGAATCCATTCGCATGTTGATTGCATATGCTTCTCATCATAACTTTAAGTTACAACAAATGGATGTGAAGAGTGCTTTTCTTAATGGTCCTATTAATGAATTGGTTTATTCAAGCAACCCCCCGGGTTCGAGGATCCCTACTTTCCCGATCATGTGTATCAACTCGATAAGGCACTCTATGGCCTTAAACAAGCCCCACGTGCGTGGTATGACCACCTTACCGAGTTGTTACAAGACCGTGGCTTTGAAGTTGGGCTAATCGACCCCACTCTTTTTACTAAGAAGGTCAAAGGGGAGTTGTTTGTGTGCCAATTATATGTTGATGATATTATCTTTGGTTACCCTAACAAACTTTCAATGAGGAATTTGCCGCTCTCATGACCTCAAAGTTCGAGATTTCTTCCATGGGAGAGTTGAAGTTCTTTCTCGGGTTCGAAGTGAAGCAAAGGAGAGAAGGAACCTTCATCAACCAAGCCAAATACACTCAAGACATGCTTAAGAGATTCAAGCTAAGTGATGTCAAGCCGGCGTCCACTCCCATGCCCACCAAGTGCCAACTTGACATTGATCCCAATGGTAAAGCGGTGGATCAAAAGGTATATCGCTCCATGATTGGCTCCTTGCTTTACCTTTGTGGGAATTTGTGCACGGTTTCAAGCTGCACCTAAGGAAAGTCACTATGTGGCGGTCAAACGAATCTTTTGATATTTGGCTCATACCCCAAACTTTGGCTTATGGTACCCAAGAGGAGCAAACTTCAAGCTTGTAGGATATTCGGACTCGGATTGGGCGGGAGACAAAGTGGATAGGAAGTCCACTTCCGGAGGGTGCCAATTTCTTGGCCGCTCTTTGGTGAGTTGGTCTTCCAAGAAGCAAACTTTTGTGTCTCTCTCGTCCACGGAAGCGGAGTATGTGGCTGCCGGTAGTTGTTGTGCTCAACTTTTATGGATGAGGCAAACTTTAAAGGATTACGGTGTCATTTGTGACAAAGTGCCTCTTTGGTGTGACAATGAAAGTGCCATCAAGATTTCTCTCAACCCGGTGCAACACTTCAAGACGAAGCATATTGAGATTCGGTATCACTTCATCTGGGATCACATTAGGCGAGGGGAGATCGAGCTCAACTATGTCAACACTCATGACAACCTTGCAGATATTTTCACGAAGCCGTTGGATGAAGCAAGATTTCGCGAGTTAAGGCATGAGCTAAATATCATTGATTCGAGCAATGCTGCTTGAACCCTTGCACACCCCACCATACTCAACTTGTTATCTTGTTTAGATGCAGGCATAGACATAGGGGGAGTGGTGTTCTCTTAATGAACCCTCCCCCCATTATGCATAAATTGATCAACTCTTTCACATTATCTTGTTGAAAGACGAGTTTTGGTCATGGGCTCAAGGATAATTCTTCGCGGTGCCATACAATTGACTCATACATAGGTGGCTATGGCCTCCGACCCCCTTGTTCGTGTTGTGCCTTGTGTTAGTCCTTCTTGTCCGTGCCTTAGTTTGTTTTCTTCGGCGCTAGGTGTAGGGGTCTCCAAGTGTGGTTCTCTTTCTTTTTCTTTTTCTTTTTTTCTTGGAGACTGTCGGTGTCAAAACCGGCGGATCTCGGGTAGGGGGTCCCGAACTGTACGTCTAGGCCGGATGGTAACAGGAGGTAGGGGACACGAAGTTTTACCCAGGTTCGGGCCCTCTCGATGGAGGTAAAACCCTACGTCCTGCTTGATTAATATTGATGATATGGGTAGTACAAGAGTAGATCTACCACGAGATCAGAGAGGCTAAAACCCTAGAAGCTAGCCTATGGTATGATTGTATGTTGTGATTTTTGTCCTACGGACTAAAACCCTTCGGTTTATATAGACACCGGAGAGGGTTAGGGTTACACAAGGTCGGTTACAAAGAAGGAGATATCCATATACGTATTGCCTAGCTTGCCTTCCACGCCAAGTAGAGTCCCATCCGGACACGAGACGAAGTCTTCAATCTTGTATCTTCATAGTCTAACAGTCCGGCCAATGGAGATAGTCCGGCTGTCCGGAGACCCCCTAATCCAGGACTCCCTCAGTAGCCCCTGAACCAGGCTTCAATGAAGATGAGTCTGGCGCGCAGCATTGTCTTCGGCATTGCAAGGCGGGTTCCTTCTCCGAATACATCACAGAAGAATTTGAATACGAGGATAGTGTCCGACCCTGCAAAATAACTTCCATATTCCACCGTAGAGAGAATAATATTTTCGCAGATCTAATGACGTTACGTCATGGCCCGGTGGTTATTCGAACCATTTCTTTTAACCAGCCCCGCACATAACGCGAGGCAGTTTTTCGACACGTCTTGTCAAAGCAGAGATCGTGTCCCCTTATTACGGGATTCTCATCAATACGGGCATGGGTAACCCAACCGCGCCATCAATTGCGGCGCTTGAGGGATAAGCGAGTTTTACCAGGCAAGTGGGGACGCTTAGTTTTGTCCGCCCATATAAAGGGATAAGGATTCACCTTTCTATCCACGCCTTCTTCCTCCTTTGCTCATCTGCTCCCGCACACTCGAGCTCTAGCGCCCAAGTCCTCACTTCCATCTCAACCTTCTCCAACCATGTCCGGAGCGGGAGGCAAGTGGATGGTCTCCTCCATCACGGAGGGAGACATCAAGAAACTGAGGAGAGCAGGATACCTGCTCGACGACATCGCGCACCGGCTCCCAGATGAGGGGCAGCTCATCCCCACCCCCAGGCCCCATGAGAGGGTGGTATTCCTTACCCATTTCCTCCGCGGACTGGGATTCCCTCTCCATCCCTTCGTCCGGGGGCTCATGTTTTATTACGGCCTGGATTTCCACAATCTGGCCCCGAACTTCATCCTCAACATCTCGGTGTTTATCGTCATGTGCGAGGCCTTCCTCCGCATCAAGCCCCACTTCGGCTTATGGCCGAAGACCTTCAACGTCAAGCCGAAGGTGGTGGGCGGCCGCCAGGCGGAGTGCGGAGGCGCCATGGTGGGCAAGATGCCCAACATAACATGGCTCGAGGGCTCCTTTGTGGAAACCATAAAGGGGTGGCAATCGGGGTGGTTCTATATCACCGAGCAGCGCACCCCCGCATGGGTGGCGGCCTCCGAGTTCCGATCTGGCATCCCCATGCGGCTCACCTCCTGGAAAGAGAAGGGCCTGTCCTAGGGTAGTTCGAAAGAGCTGGCCGGACTCCAAACATGCATTCAAAACATGGTGGACAAGAAGCTCAAGCTTGTCAACATAGTCCAGGTTATGCTCATCCGCCGGATACTCCCGTGCCAACAACGGGAGTTCACCTTGTGGGAGTTCAATCCGGCGCAGCACCGGACTCTGAACAGGCTCTTCGACACGACTCATGAAGACGCCTGGAGGGTGCTGTTCAAAAGTGCCGAGGTCCCTCCCCTATCACTATGGATCACGGATTCAGCGCGAAGCGCCAAGCTAGTGCGGTAAGCTGCTTTACCTTTCACAGGATACTTATTTTTTATATAGATTGACTCTATGCGGGATCTAAACTCCTGGACCTTTGACAGGACTGGCAGAAGATGGCTGGACAGATCGACTGTCCGGCTCCTTTGCCCGAAGGCCCCGCAGACGCTCTTCTGGCGAAGATGCTGACTCCGGCCCCTTATAAGGTGCCGAAGAAGACCAAGAAGGCCAAGGGAACTCAAAAGAGTTCCCGACGACAGGCGTCGTCGGACTCACCGTCCGATGACTCTGCGGCGCACTCTTCCCCAGAAGACGAGGAAGAGGAAGAAGATGCTCCCCCACCGACTGGGGGAGACAAGAAAAGGAAGGCCGCCCCAACTAGGGTGGCCGGAGGGTCCAAGAAGGGAAGGACTCTCCTTCCGGACAGCTCCACCGCCGCCGACGAAAGCGAAGACGAGTGGTTGCCTAGGGCCAAGCCCCCGGGGAGATCGTAAGTATTCGGATACCAAAGTTACCCATAGGATTCCTTTGTCGCACTACTTTTCCTAACGCCAAACTCAATTGTGCAGGCCGCCCCGAGCCAATATCGAGGTATCATCGGACGGCTCCCTGGGCTCGTCGGACATGGATAGCGATCCAGTCCCGACCGCCACCTCCCCTCATCCTGCCGACGACGCCGAGGTGTTGTCTCAAGAGGCACCGGATCGAGGGGAGACAGTCCTGGAGGCGCCTCAAGGCGACCTTCCGGACTTCGGGAGCCGCGGGGACGGGGCCCCCAAGAGCTTCGAGTTCGGCCCTCAGCCGAACACCGTGCCGGACCCTCCAGCGGTTCCAGACTCGGGCAGGTGTCCTCCTTCTAAGGGGGGCAAAACGCATGTGCCAGTGACCTTTGTCCATCCAGAGGCACCAGACCATCTGTTGGAAGCGCTTCGCAGCGCTTCCATCGACAAGGAGCACCGCACTATCATGAGTGCGGTGATCCAGAAGGTTCAGTCCGCCAAGAGCGGATTGACTGAAGCCTGTGCCAGTCTTCTAACAGGCTTTGAGGTAGGTGTGTTTAAAATGTAGTAGAAATATTAATGCATAGAGAGTAGCCCCTGATGCTTTGTTCGGTGTTCACAAAGAAAAGCCGGACAGAGGATCAAATAATATCGCAGGAGTCTAATAAAAGTATGTCAATTTGCATATGCAGGCTTCGCTGCTGGCATCCACCGCACTAACTACGGAGGTCGCTATACTGAAGCAGGACCTCGAGGGGTCCAAGAAAGAGCTCGGCCTTGCCAAGAGGCAGCTCGAGGAGAACAAGGGTAAGCAATACCCCATCTATAGATATGTATATATAAAAAGGACGCGATTGCAAAATGATAGGATCGTTGTATGTTTGCCAGGGGCCACGACCGAGGTGGCGACCCTGAAGCAAGAGCTAACCAAGGCTGAAGATACAGCGTCCAAGGAGCGCACCGAGCGAGAGAAACACGAGGCTCGGGTGGGCGAGGTGTAGCAAGAGCTCCAGGCTCTCGTGACAAAGCACGAGGCGTTGGAGCTTGACTCGAAGACGCGAGAGTCTGATTTTGCCGCGGCCCTTGAGAGTGCAAAGAGTGCCAAGGCCGAGGCCCAGAAGGCCCTCCAGGAGATCGACACGATGAAGAAGATAGCGTCGGGTAAGGCTTTCTATATGCAAAGCAAGCATGTAAAAGTAAATTACCGATTACTTACCCGGATCTAGAGCTCTTCAGGAGCATTCACAGATTTACCCCGCAGTGTGTCTGATGCCACACAATTTTACCAGGCCGAGGACGGAAGCTCGACGGAGAAGTTGTTCTGGTCTCAGTATGCTGAGGCCGAACATCCGGTGCCGATGAGCGACCAGCTGAAGCAGATGGTCGAGCTACATAAGGCGGCCGATCAGGCCATGAAGGGGTTTATAGTCCGGCTGTGGCCTGGCGACGCCCTTCCGAACAGCTTCTTCGGCCTGGTGAGGCGGCTTGTGGATGCCTGCCCACGGCTGGAGGTCGTCAAGCGATCCGTCTGCATTGAAGGTGCACACCGGGCTTTCGCCCGTGTAAAAATGCAGTGGGTCAAGCTAGACGCCGTGAAGCTGATCAAGGAGGGGCCGCCGGAGGGCAAGGAGCACCGCCACCCCGAGATGTATTACGAGGGTGTTCTGCCGGGTGCCCGTCTTATCGCAGATGAGTGTTCGAAAGATGTAATATTTGAGTAAACTTGCTCGTTTTGTCCTGTATTTATGAAAACTTGTTTCATATGCGCCATGCAACGCTTGTTTGAATTTAAAATATTATCTTCTGTTTGGTTGTTTATCCAATCTGAGAGATGGCTAGTCCTCGGCTTCTGCCCCCATGCCGCTAGTGCTGGGGTGTTCGGGATAAACCTGAGCACTCTTGTTCCCATATTTGGGTCCTTTGAGGGAGGTGCTCAGCACAACGAACAAGGCAACCAGACTAATATTGCTTTATCACTCTCACTTAGCCATAGAATTCTATAATTTTAAATTTCGGTGAAGCCCCTGGTATTCGGAAGGCCGAATTCGGGGTGCGATACACGCCTTTAAGCCGGACAGGGCCGGCCCCTCGCCCTAAGCAGCATAAGTCTTTTGGGACTCGAAAAACCTCGCCGAACAGCGACCAGTCTCTCGCCTTATCATGACAGTCAGTTTTAGCTTTCTCTACTGAGGTGCTCAGCCCGGCAAAACCGGGGCACAATCGCAGTAGTTCTCCTAGCCTACCTTAGCCTATAGAGCGAAACGTAAGGTACCAAAACATAGGAGCCGGGCAAACCCAACATTTGACCAAATACATGATTCGGAGCTGATGCATACAATGCTATAAGTTCGGGGTGCCGCACTTGTGAAAGTGTTCGGACTTTTCACACCGCATTGTGGGGTACGTGAGCCCCTGGTGTATTGGTCGTACCAAAGTGTACGGTTGCAAGGCGTCGTTAATGAACACACACACACACACACACACATATATATATAATGCAATAATGGTCGTAATGTAATGCGTTGTTTATTAAAAAGCTGCGTTAAAGCAGAGTGATACAGATAGTGCGATAAGCAAAAAGTAGGACTAAGTCCCTTCCAAGGGCGAGCTGAGGGATGATATGAAATCGGAGATCAACCTAGGAATTTCGTTGTATAACGTAGCTGTCTGCCTCCTTGGTTGCTGCATCATGTGTTCGGCAATAGTGCTGCCGGTCAGTGTTTTCAAAGATTAAGGTCCTGAAAAAAGAAAAAAAATAACCAAACGGGAAGCCCCTAGCGCGGTTTAGGACGCGTTTTGGGGCGTGCCGCAGTTGTGCCCCCCTCCTCACCTGTGCCCATGGTATTTTTAATGCATAATTATGTACGTGTGACACGAATATCGCCGTTGGGCTGGGATTGGGGTGGCCGCCGTATTGCTACGCGAGCTCAGATCGTGCCAGACGGTCTATTTGTTGATTGCCCCGAGCGCGCTTGAAGGTGTCCGGGCTTTGAAACGCCGAACTCATTGATTGCCTTGAGAGGCTGCTTTGCGCTTCTGCTACGAGGGCCACGGTGTGCTCCTCTGTTCGGAGGGAGCGCTTTGTGTTTCCATTGACTGTAATAACTCCGCGGGGTCCTGGCATCTTGAGCTTGAGGTATGCATAATGCGGTACCGCATTGAATCTAGCAAATGCGGTTCGCCCGAGCAGCGCGTGATAACCACTGCGGAACGAGACTATATCGAAGATTAACTCTTCGCTTCGGAAGTTACCTGGGGATCCGAAGACCACTTCCAGTGTAATTGAGCCTGTGCAATGGGTCTCTACGCCTGGAATAACACCCTTAAAGGTCGTTTTTGTGGGTTTGATCCTTGAGGGGTCTATATCCATTTTGCACACTGTGTCCTGATAAAGCAGGTTCAGGCTGCTGCCGCCGTCCATAAGGACTCAAGTGAGGTGAAATCCGCCGATGATTGGGTCTAGGACCAGTGCGGCAAATCCGCCATGACGGATATTAGTGGGGTGGTCCCTGCGATCGAAGGTGATCGGGCAGGAGGACCAAGGGTTGAACTTTGTGGCGACTGGCTCCAATGCATATACGTCCCAGAGCGCACGCTTCCGCTCCCTCTTGGGGATGTGGGTTGCGTATATCATGTTCACCGTCCGCACTTGCGGGGGAAACCTCTTCTGTCCTCCAGTGTGCGGCTGCCGGGGTTCCTCCTCGTCATCGCTATGCGGCCCCTTGTCCTTGTTTTTGGCAATTAACTTGTCGGCCTGCTTGAACACCCAACAATCCCTGTTGGTGTGATTGGCTGGCTTGTCTGGGGTGCCGTGTATTTGACACGAGCGATCGAGTATACGGTCCAAGATGGACGGACCCGGCGTACTTTGTTTGAATGGCTTTTTCCGCTGACCGGGTTTAGAGCCTTTGAATCTGGCATTGACTGTTGTATCCTTAGTATTTTCGCTGTTAATGCGGCGCTTATGCTTGTTGCGACATGACCTACTATTGCCGTCCTTGGTATCTAAGGTACCATGGTTTTTTGAGAGGTTATTACTGCGAGCCAGCCAGCTGTCTTCTCCCGCACAAAAGCGGGTCATGAGCGTCGTGAGAGCTGCCATAGATTTCAGCTTTTCCTGACCAAGGTGCCGGGCTAGCCACTCATCTCGGATGTTGTGCTTGAAAGCCGCTAAGGCCTCCGCATCTGGACAGTTGATGATTTGATTTTTCTTTGTAAGGAACCGAGTCCAGAATTGCCTGGCCGACTCTTCTGGCTGCTGAATTATGTGGCTCAAATCATCGGTGTCTGGTGGTCGCACATAAGTGCCCTGAAAGTTGTCGAGGAATGCGGCTTCCAGATCTTCCCAACAGCTAATGGAGTCCGCTGGCAAGCTGTTAAGCCAATGCCGCGCTGGTCCTTTGAGTTTTAGTGAGAGGTATTTGATGGCGTGTAAGTCATCACCGCGGGCCATGTGGATGTGGAGGAGGAAGTCCTCAATCCATACTGCGGGATCTGTTGTGCCATCGTATGATTCAATGTTTATAGGTTTGAAACCTTCTGGGAATTGATGTTCCATTACTTCGTCTGTGAAGCATAAGGGGTGTGAGGCGCCTCTGTATTGGGCTATATCTCGACGCAACTCGAATGGGTCTTGTCCGCTGTGTTCGGCCCGGCCGGTTTTGCTTTTACTGTATCCGGTGTGATGTTTGTCGTCTCGCAGAGTGGTGCGCCCTCGTGATCCGTAGATCGATCTTGAATGCTTTGCCTTGTCCTCCAACATGTCTTGCAAGTCTAGCGTATCTCCCCATGTCTTTTTATTTGAATGGTGTTGGGGTGGAGGCTGAGTTTTTGGCCGGAATGCCTCTCTATCGCGGCCACGAGGTGGCCGATCAGCCGTGTCATACGCTTCTTCCTCCAGTCGGGGTAGTAACCTGCACCTTGGGTAACTCTTGGAGGGGCGCTCGAGTTTATATTCCTCGGTCGCGAGGACTTCAGTCCATTTGTCAGCTAGAAGATCTTGATCAGCTTGAAGCTGCTGCTGTTTTTTCTTCAGGCTATTTGCCGTGGCCATAAGCCGGCGCTTGAAGCGCTCTTGTTCGACGGGATCCTCTCGGATGGCGAATTCATCGTCGCCGAGGCTTGCCTCATCTTCGGAGGGGGAGATGTAATTGCCATCCTCCTCCTCTCCATCTGCCGCTCTCTCAGGAGAGCTGGCTCCTTCATCCTCCTGCTCTAAGTCTTGCTAGAGGGGATTGTTGTTGTCTTTGGCACTGTCCGGAGTATTATTATCTCCTGTGCCGGTATCACCATTTTTGCTTTGGCGGGACTTAAGCAGCGCCGCTGACGTCGGCGCTTGGGTTGCTTCTTGGAGGGGTCATCCTCCCCTATCTCATCGCCATTGCCTTCATTGGGTGTATCCACCATGTATATGTCATATGACGAGGTGGCTTTCCAGTGCCCTATAGGTGCTGGTTCATGTTCGTCTCCTACATCTCCGTCCATACCGTCAATGTCTTCGGAGTCGAAGTCGAGCATGTCGGTTAAATCTCGACAGTGGCTACATAGTGGGTGGTGGGTGGGCATCGAATTTCTTCGTCGTCCGCATCCCAATCCTGTTGGCCATAATCCGGCCAGGGCTCTCCTGACAAAGAGAGAGACCTTAGTGAATTCAGAATGTCACCAAAGGGCGAGTGCTGAAAGATATCTGCGATGGTGAATTCCATAATCGGCGCCCAATCAGATTCAATTGGCAGGGGCGCGGGTGGTTCGGAGTCAGAAAAAGGGTCCGGCACCTTGGTGTCACGGGCTGCGCAGAGGATTATGCTGGTGTTTGGCTCGATCGCCGTTGAGACTGCAGCTCCTGAGGCGGTGTCTAACCACCCATCCTCGATTAGCGCAGTTGGCTCCGAGCTAAGGGTCGGAGCTGATGCGGGCGCGACCTCTGGGGTACTGTTCGGCGGCAGAGCTAGGTCATACCCATCGCGACAGTGCGGCGTGCCCGGCTGTGGCTCGAATCCGTCGAAGATCAAGTCTCCGCGGATGTCGGCCGTGTAGTTCAAACTTCCAAATCTGACCTGATAGCCAGGGGCGTAGCTTTCAATCTGCTCCAGATGGCCAAGCGAATTAGCCCGCAGTGCAAAGCCGCCGAATACGAAGATTTGTCTGGGGAGAAAAGTCTCACCCTGGACCGCATCGCTATCGATGATAGTAGGAGCCATCAAGCCTAATGGCGATGACACAGAGGAACTCTCAATGGAAGCACCAATGTCGGTGTCAAAACCGACGGATCTCGGATAGGGGGTCCCGAACTGTGCATCTAGGCCGGATGGTAACAGGAGGCAGGGGACACGAAGTTTTACCGAGGTTTGGGCCCTCTCGATGGAGGTAAAACCCTACGTCCTGCTTGATTAATATTGGTGATATGGGTAGTATAAGAGTAGATCTACCATGAGATCAGAGATGCTAAAACCCTAGAAGCTAGCCTATGGTATGATTGTATGTTGTGATTGTTGTCCTACAGACTAAAACCCTTCGGTTTATATAGACACCGGAGAGGGTTAGGGTTACACAAGGTAGGTTACAAAGGAGGAGATATCCATATACGTATTGCCTAGCTTGCCTTCCACGCCAAGTAGAGTCCCATCCGGACACGAGACGAAGTCTTCAATCTTGTATCTTCATAGTCTAACAGTCCGGCCAATGGAGATAGTCTGGCTGTCCGGAGACCCCCTAATCCAGGACTCCCTCAGAGACCCACCTTTTCCCCGTGCCTTCTCTATCCCTAGCATTCCCTTCCTTAAGCCATCTAGTCTAATTGCACACTCTTGTCCATGGCTTTTGGTGATGGTGACCGGGCGGTACAACCGGGGTCACAGGCGGTTCTACCGCTGGTGCTCTCCAGGCGGTCTCCCAGCGGTGGCTGAGCGGTTCCACCGCTCAACCACTGGGGTGCCCGTCTGACCGGTTCTACCGGTTGGTTATGGTGGTACTACCGCTGCCTCTTGGCGATGGAAGTACCGCCCGTAACCACTGGCTCGTACCAGGCAGCGGTACAACCGCTCCCTTGAGCGGTGCAACCGCCGTGTGACTTTGGGCCTATATATTCCCCTCGGGGCTGGTGGGGGTTTCTTTTCTTTCTTCCCCAGCCCTTCCCATCTTGTGCCCTAGCCGCCGGCCACCATTGCCTCTGCCCCGGAGTGCTTCTCGCGCTTCGGATCCGTGGGGTCTCCGTGGATCCTCTCTAAGGAGGCCTCCTCCTTCCCGATTTCTTCCCATGGATGCCGGTAATGCCCCATTGACCTTCATTCTTCGTTCTAGGGTTTGTTCCCCTTGTTCTAGGGCATTACTTGACATTCCGCGTTTATTGATTAAACTATTGGGTGGAAGAGATCACTTTTTGCCTCCTGCTTAGATTGCACGTCTTTGAGAGTAGAATATGGCTAGTATGATTCATATTTCGCGGTTAAATCTAGTCTCTACCCATAGTACCACTGTTTAGCGGTTCTACCGCCTCTGCGAGCGGTACAACCGCTGGAGCGGTACTACCGGTAGGAGAACCGGTTCAACCGGGATATCTGCACCATGTATCCCTGTTTCATTTTCTAAGTTTGTGCAATATATCTTTTCTTCTATTTTTTGTGTGTGCAATCCTCTCATCTTTGCTGGGTCTCTTGTGTTCTTCTTGTGCGTGTGTTCAGGTGGCTCTAGTTCTCGCTCTGCTCCTCGCAAGACCAAGAAGTGGGCACGACGGACCTTGCGTCCGGTTGTGTCTGATGACGAAGAAGAGGTTGTGATTCCCACCAAGCCCACTCGCCATGAAAAGTCTGCCACTGCAAAGCAACGTGTGGTAATGCCGTTGCACCGTTGGAAAGCCAAGGATTGGGAAGCCTTCCGCTCGAAGAATCCTATGAGGTTCCCATTGCTCCTCGCTGGACCACCGTTCAGTTCCGGAATGAGATGCAAGTACGAATTGTTCATGAACTCTTTGAGCACAACAAGAACAAGTATGCCAAGTAGTGGACCATCGATCTTGACCATTGGAGGAACAACTTGGAGTATTTTGGTGAGGCATTGGCTCTCTGCGAGGAATTTGATCTTGTCAAGCTCATGTCAGTCAACTATGACTTTGATGTTCAACTCATCCATCAGTTCTATGCCACGGTTCACTTTGGAGAATATGACGCACGCACTCTCACTTTCATGTGTCGTGATGAGCTCTTTCAAGTTCCTTGGAGGGATTTTTGCAATGCTATTGGGTATGATGATACCGGTCTGGAAGGAAGGGGTGGCATTCATCCTCATGACCATCCTGAGTCCATGCCTAAGGAGAAGCTTGCCCCTCTGTACATTCGGGGCCGTGGGATTATTGGAAAATCCAAGGATTTGGAGAAGGTCTATGACATCATGCACCGAGTGTTTCGTAATGTGCTCTTGCCCAAGGTGGGCAATCAAGATGAGATTCATGGCTATCTGGTTGACTTGATGGTTGCTATGAAGACCATGGTGGGGACTGGTGCAACGTTTGATGTGTCCAATTGGCTGTGGCATGAGATGTACAACATGGTCATCTACCGTAAGGTCCCAATCTATGCTCTAACTCTGTGTGGGCTGTTCGTCGTCCTGGAGAGCTCCTCACTTCTCCAGACAATCTCACTATTCATGAGGTCAAGCTTCTCAAGAAGAAGAAGCACGCCGAGCCTCGCTTCCCTGCCAATGCTCCCGAGGATGTCTATGCCACTTCTGACGATGAGGACTTTGAGATGGAGCCTGGGGCCAAGCCCTCTTGGGTGGCCAAGCTCACTGCCAAGGTGAAGAAGACATTTTGTCTCCAAACTGACATCCATAAGAAGATGTATGCGGCACATGTCAATGAGAAGCTTGCACGGCGTCGCCAAATTGCAATGATGAAGCACCTCAATATGCCGGTTCAGAGTGGATCTGAGAAGAGCATCACCCCAGAGGAGCGTTGGATATCTACCCACAGCAACTGGACTGATGATGAAGCCCCTCCCCAGCCATCCACCTCGTTTGCTGCAGCTGACAATGCCATGAAGGAATCCGATCACAACGACGATGACGACTCTGCTGATGAGGACCCAGATGCGACCGAGGAGTCAGAGGACGACGACTGAGCTTTAGGACGCTAGCTTCGCTCTTTTCCTTTTTGGTGTCTTGATGCCAAAGGGGGAGAGGGTTCTATAGGTCTCGGGATTTGCATGGGTTTCTCGTTTTCTCGTGTTTCTCTTTTGTGTTGAACTTTGTTCGTGGTCTTGCTTCGTTTCTTGCTGTGTGTGAGACTTGTGCTACTCCTTTTTTATTTCAGTTCGTCGGTTATTATTATTATTATTATTATTGCTATCTATCCGTTATGTTGTCTCTCATATTATGTGCGTAGAGTGGTGAGTCTATAAAATCTAGGGGGAGTCTAGCCCTGAAAGTGTGTCCATGCTTTCTTACAGCTAGTTCATATTGGGGCGCACATCTAGGGGGAGTTCTGACTAGATTTCATAGACTTCTCTCTTGCAAATCGTGTTGTTGTCATCATCCACCAAAAAGGGGGAGATTGAAAGGGAATTTCCCTACTTTATGTTTTGGATGATGATGACAACCCTTTGTTGATCTAATCTTGTGCTAAATGTTTCAGGTTCTCGATGCATAGGCCGATGCTTAGGCCTACATCGGAAAGCTATTCTCTCTTGTAGGAAAAGATCAAAGACGGAGTCCTCTATGCTTTTTATCTCTTTGGTCTTAGGGAACCCATACTATCAAGAGGGAATCCTCATTAGAAAGAATTGGGTGAATCTATTCAAGTACACCTTCCTCACCCCTCCTTTGTCTTTCTCAGGTGTGAGAGAGAGAGTTTCCCTTTTCTTCTTCTGCTCACTGTTACTTCCCAGCGGTTGTACCGCTCTCTGGAGCGGTTGTACCGCTGGTTCTTGATGCTCACCAGCTTTGATCGAGCGGTTGTACCGCTGCTTCCGGGCGGTGGTACCGCCACCATGCTCTGCAAAAGCTAGGGCGGTGGTTCCGGCCATGCACCGCCCAAGTACCGCTCAAGGTTCTGGTTTGATGCGGTTCTCGGGCGGTAGTGGCCCGGTTGGTCCGGTCGTTCCTCGGTGACCGGTACCACCGGTGGTCTGAGCGGTTCTTCCGCTCAGAACTTAGCCGCCCAAGAGCTCAAGGCCATGCGGTTGTTTCGGCCATGCACTGCCCAAGTACCGGTCAAGCTTCTGTTTTGATGCGGTAGTTGTGTGGTGGCTAGGCGGTTAGTCCGGTTATTTTCTTAACCGGTACTACCGCCTGCTGGCCCGGTTGTACCGCCTGGTAGGGTTCTGCAGATACACCGTGAGTCCCGGTTGTACCGGGACAAGGACCGGTTGTACCGCTGCAGTGCTAAAAACGCAGTAACTGCTGGAATTTAGGGTTGCTATATATGTTGGGGAACGAAGTAATTTCAAAAAATTTCCTACGCACACGCAAGATCATGTGATGCATAGCAACGAGAGGGGGGAGTGTGATCTACATACCTAGTAGATCGACAACGGAAGCGTTTGGTTGATGTAGTCGTACGTCTTCACGGCCCGACCGATCAAGCACCGAAACTACGGCACCTCCGAGTTTTAGCACACGTTCAGCTCGATGACGATCCCCGGACTCCGATCCAGCAAAGTGTCGGGGAAGAGTTCCGTCAGCACGACGGCGTGGTGACGATCTTGATGTACTACTGCAGCAGGGCTTCGCCTAAACTCCACTACAATATTATCGAGGACTATGGTGGCTGGGGGCGCCGCACACGGCTAAGGAAAAGATCACGTGGATCAACTTGTGTGTCTATGGGGTGCCCCTTGCCTCAGTATATAAAGGATGGACGAGGAGGAGGCCGGCCAAGGCAATTGGTGCGGCCAGGATGTGGAGTCCTACTAGGACTCCAAGGCCTAGTAGGAGTCCACCAAGAGGGGAGGAAGGGAGAAGGAAGTGGAGGAGAAGGAGAGGTGGCCGGCCCCCTTTTCCCTAGTCCAATTCGGACCAGAGGGGAGGGGGGCGCAGCAGCCCCTTGGCCCTTTCTCCTCTTCCCACTAAAGCCCATCAAGGCCCATTACTTCTCCCGTAACTACCCGGTACTCCGAAAAATACCCGAATCACTCGGAACCTTTCCGATGTCCGAATATAGTCGTCCAATATATCAATCTTTACGTCTCGACCATTTCGAGACTCCTCGTCATGTCCCTGATCTCATCCGGGACTCCGAACTCCTTCGGTGCATCAAAACTCATAAACTCATAATATAATTGTCATCGAAACCTTAAGCGTGCGGACCCTACGGGTTCGAGAACAATGTAGACATGACCAAGACACGTCTCCGGTCAATAACCAATAGTGGGACCTGGATGCCCATATTGGCTCCTACATATTCTACGAAGATCTTTATCGGTCAGACCGCATAACAACATACGTTGTTCCTTTTGTCATCGGTATGTTACTTGCCCGAGATTCGATCGTCGGTATCTTAATACCTAGTTCAATCTCGTTACCGGCAAGTCTCTTTACTCGTTCTGTAATACATCATCCCGCAACTAACTCATTAGTTGCAATGCTTGCAAGGCTTAAGTGATGTGCATTACTGAGAGGGCCCAGAGATACCTCTCCGATAATCGGAGTGACAAATCCTAATCTCGAAATACGCCAACCCAACATGTACCTTTGGAGACACCTGTAGAGCACCTTTATAATCATCCATTTACGTTGTGACGTTTGGTAGCACACAAAGTGTTCCTCCGGCAAACGGGAGTTGCATAATCTCATAGTCATAGGAACATGTATAAGTCATGAAGAAAGCAATGGCAACATACTAAACGATCGGGTGCTAAGCTAATGGAATGGGTCATGTCAATCACATCATTCTCCTAATGATGTGATCCCGTTAATCAAATAACAACTCTTTTGTTTATGGTTAGGAAACATAATGATCTTCGATTAACGAGCTAGTAAAGTAGAGGCATACTAGTGACACTTTGTTTGTCTATGTATTCACACAAGTATTATGTTTCCGGTTAATACAATTCTAGCATGAATAATAAACATTTATCATGATATAAGGAAATAAATAATAACTTTATTATTGCCTCTAGGGCATATTTCCTTCAATATAAAGGTGCTTCTCCCACCTACCACTCTCACCTTTGACCTCTCTCACTCCGCCATTAATGCACCTCAATCTCTCTTGCCCGATCTCTCTCTCTAGCCACTCAAACTTGTTGATTTGCTAGGGATTGAAAGAGGAGACCTAGATCTACACTTCCACCAAAGGATATTTGCTTCCCCCATACTTTCTCGTGTGGATTTTGTTACTATTGGGTGTTTGAGCACCCTAGACGGTTGAGGTCACCTCGGAGCCATATTCCATTGTGGCTGAAAGATCGTCGATGTCGCCTAGAGGGGGGGTGAATAGGCGTTTTAAAATAATTACGGTTTAGGCTTTAACAAATGCGGAATAAACCTAGTGATCACAAAATCCAAAAGCACAAATTTTTTGCCGAAGCATAAGAAGCTTGTCGAAAGGATATTGAGAGGGCACTTGGTGTGTTGTAAGCTCGGTTTGCCATTGTTTGAGGTCCTGCTCGCTTCTGGGATAAACGATCCCTTTGAAACATCATGATTTCTTGTGTAACTTTACGCAACATGATCGTCGAGGATGAGATGAATTTGGTCTTGGAGTACAACTATGACAATGTTGGTACCCATGCGAAGCCGGCCAGGGATAGGGCCGCAAACGAGTCGAACTCGAGCGAGTTGGAGTTGGCTCAGCTCAACTCATATGAAAATTCGAGCGAGCTCAAACTGAGTGAAGCTCATGATCGAGTTGTAGAACATGACTAATGCTCAGCTTGTAACAATCTTGAGTCGATCTCGAGCTAGTTTCGAGCTAAATGAGATGGTAAAAATTATAAATCTATGGACGAAAAACAATAAAATTAAGGTGAATATGCTGGAAACCTTTGCCAAAAATATAGGATATCTAACACATAGTCGACCACGTGCCATAATTAGACCTAAATCTTCTCTGCACTTAATTAAGTTTCCATGTTCGTTGGTAAATAAAATGGAGAAAAATTATGGACAACATATATGGTAATAAATTATCTTATTACCATTTAACATATATGGCATTGTACATTTAACTTAATGATATTCTGTCGAGCTATCGAGCTAAAATCGAGCGAGCCAACATTGGCTCAAGATCGGCTCGTTTCTCGGCCGAGCTACATAAAGTGTTCAAACTCAGCTTGTTTCTTTTTCGAGTCGATCTCGAGTTGAGTCAAAAAACGAGTCTATCTCAAGCGGCTCAGGAGCCTCGAGCTTTTCTTGCAGCCCTAGCTAGGGATGCAGATGAGATCAATGCATTTCTTGAGACCTACGGAAGATCGAGGACCATGACTCGCACAACCAACTTCAGCATGATCTTATTGAGCATCGGTGGTAGCTCTATGAGGGGATAGATCCCCATTTCTATCCTTGTGAGATTTGAACAATTTGATGTTGTAATAATTATTTGAATTCGAACATTTGTTGTAATGAAGATTACTATTGTATTGTGAGTTGCTTGACTATTTATATATTCATATGTTGAATTTATTTTAGTGTTCATTCGGTGGACGTTATTATGAAATGTGCAATTTGTTTGATGTTTTATGAAAAATTTACGGTGTGACGAGCATTTCGACCGAACAGATGTCACAAACGCGTCCCGCAAAATATTTGCGGGATGTGTTTGCGGGATCTGTCTAGTCCGAGCGTTTGTCGCACTGTAAAAGCAATTTACGAAAGCCCTTATACAATTTTTGTGGGCCGCGCGTTTGCGGAAACTGCTACAGAAAAGAGCGAGATCTAGGAC
This sequence comes from Triticum urartu, assembly GCF_003073215.2. Taxonomy (NCBI): domain Eukaryota; kingdom Viridiplantae; phylum Streptophyta; class Magnoliopsida; order Poales; family Poaceae; genus Triticum; species Triticum urartu. Next base: position 616,846,803 of record NC_053024.1, read on the forward strand.
CGCAAGGGCCGCTGGTGGTTTGCTTAGCTGTACCCTATATTGGTTTTCTATTTGTGTTTCATTTCAGGGAGAGTGGTTCCAGAGGTTCTAAAAAGGACTCGCTTTTTAGCACATAAATGTTTTGTTTTAAGAATCAAGGACCTTTTTTTAGCGGAACAGGTCCTTTATTCGTTCAAAACATTCGACGGAATACACCAAATATCGTGTAAACTACCCAGCCGCACATACCGGCCTGCATCTAAAGCTGCAGCAGCTTTAACTAAGCTACGGCCTCTCCGATTGACTCCGTGCTCTCACCAACTACAGTAACTTCACTAAAAAACTGGAATTATAATCAATCTCCTGCGATATCATTGAGTAAGAACATGGCGACTTTTTATGTAGATTAGTGATCATCTTTGCGCGTGCTGAGGACCGAGAAGAGCCGGTGTTGGCTTGCTAGCTTTAGTGAATAGATAGTACTTCATTTTGGTTTTTCGCAGCTCCATTTGTGTTTCATTTGTTTTTTTTTGGGGGGGGGGGGGGGGGGGGGGGGTTGTAATTTCCAAAGGTTTTAACGGAAAAGAGCTTGTTTTTGGCACATTTTTTTCGAACCTTTTTTGGCACATTTTTTAGGGTGATAGTGCTCTTTTATTCATAAACGTTAACAGGCATAACAGAACAGTATACCAGCCATACTCCATGACTACTATGAAAGGAAAGAAAATTCCTAACAATACCGACCAACATTTTTCGCTGAGACAGACTGCCGCAGCTTCGAATAGGAAAGCCATCGAGATGGGCTTTTTGGAAAAGGAATTCCGGTTTTGGAAATATTTTGGAAGGTTCCTGGTCGATTTCTATTGATAGCTTTTCTTTTTTTATAGTTTTTATATAGCATTTTCATTTTTCCTTTTCTGATAATATTTGGAAATTAAAAAATTTCTTTGGATTATTCAAAATATGTCGAAAATTTTGATTTTTTCGAAAATGTAAATGTTTCAGAATACTTATAATTCATTTGTAGTCTTTTTTGTATTTTTTTGAAATTTTCAGAAATTGTTCGAAATTACGGAAAATTTTGAAAAATAGAAGATATTTAGAATTTTCAAAAATGTTTGGTAATTTTTTTAAAAAAATCAAAATCTCAAAAACCATTCTACTTTTAAAAACTTCCAAAACAAAAAAAATAAAATTCTGAAATTTGGTTGTAATCATCGCCTCTGTGCGAACGCGCAAAGCGTCATATAGGGATTCCCGTCGCAGAGGCGCCCTATGCAGTGCTGCCACTGATCCAAAGCATCGCACAACGGGCTGGACCAGCGGGAGGGGTAGGCACATGCCTCAAGCCACCGGGCTGCAACCATGGCCTCGAAACCATTGGCTCTCGATGAAAAACCAAGGATTTAGCCGTTGGGAAAGCTCGCCGGAGTGTACCATGACTACCAGAGTGGGGTATTAATTAGAACCATGGCAATGACCGCTGATCGCGAGGGTGAAACTTGGCCCCTGAGCTGCAGAATACAAACACGCAATCGACCACACTTCTAGTTGGGGTCCTGGGGTCGCGGGGGCCATATCTCGCTTATAGCGAGATGTATGCTCCCGTTGCCGAATGCTTTGCCTGCGTGGAATAGTACCGGGCCAACCCATTTTATATCATTCCTTTGCTCGCTTCATTTTTAATTTTCATTTTTTATACTGTTTATTAGTTTACTATGGTTTTTTGGTTTTTCCAATTTTATATTTTATCGGTTTTCATTGGGTTTTTTTCTTGGTTTTTTCCTTCTTATTTTCTTCAGATTCCTTTCTTGGGTTTGATTGTTTCTCTTTATTTTTCTTTCTCAGTTTCATTATTTTCCCTCTTTTGCACTAGTTATCTTCGGTTTTCCATTTTCTTTGGTTTCCTTTGTTTTCTTTTTTTCTTTTTAGGTTTTACTGTTTATTTTCTTTCTCATTTCGTATAAAACAAGTTTTTTTATAAATGTTTAACATTTATTCAAATACATGAATTTTATTTCACATACATCTGAAAAACATTGTGTACCCGTTGAACATTTTTTGAAGTACACGATTAACATTTGTTTTCAAAGCTATAACTTCTGATGTCAACCTTTTTCTCATACACATTCTAAATTTTCCGCATACATCTGAAACAATTTTTGTGTACATTTTTAAAATTTCTCAAATATATTTTAAACATTTTTAAAATATTTTTTATTTCTACTATTTTGCATAAACATTCTACCTTTTTGTATACACTAGAAACATTTTTTGTGTACACTTTAACTTTTTTCAATTATAATTAACATTTTTTAAGACATATATTTTTAATATCTATTTTCGCATACACATTTTACATTTTTTGTTTACATCGGGAACACTTTTGATATACATGTTTAACATTTTTAAAATACAAGGTTAGTATTTTTCTAAAACATATAAATTTTGTGTCTGATTTTTTCATACACATTGTAATTTTTGTGTATACATCAGCAATTTTTTTATAAATGTTTAATAAATTCTAAATACATGATTAACATTTTTTCATAAATTCTAAATACATGATTAACATTATATATATATTTGCGCACACATTGTACATTATTTGCATACGTCAGAAACAATTTTTGTACACATTTTATAATTTTTAAATGCATGATTAACATTTTTTCATATAATTTTTTTGATGTTTAATTTTCTTCATGCAAATTGTACAGTTTTCGTATACATTAGAAACATTTTTGTATACACATTTAACATTTTTATTTAAATGCGTTATTAAAAAAGTTCAATTGAGTATGTAAAGTTATTTTTATAATAGATATATTTAAAATATTTTAGAATATAAATGTGAAATAAACACTGAAGGCATGTGGTCCTGTAGGGCCCACCCATTCTTGTAGCTGCAACGCGAGGCAGTGCTACGTCTAGCTGTAAGCGAGACATAGTCGTGCCCGCCCGGGGTGAGGCTTTTTTGTTAAACTAGCTAGCATGCACGTGTAACGCACGTCTCAAACAATTATCAGATAAGTTCACATAGTATATTATTGAAACAAGTCTTGAAAAAAAATCAAAGGAATACAAAATGTTGTCATGCCAATCAAATTGTATTTTCAAATGTGAGACATCTTTGTGATCCAACAAATACGTGAGAGTTAATTGCACGGAAGTACCACAATTTGGGCATCACATGCAGATTGGAACCACGATTGCTAATTTTTACATGTCAGTACCAACATTGGTCCGGATTTTTGAGACTAAAACCCGTATTTATACGTATTGACAGTGTATCGGACTATTGAGGCCCGGCTGTCAGGTGCGCCGAAAGAGCGCGCTAGCCACCCGGTCAAAGGGCTGCTCGTGTTTCTGTCCAGGCAGGATTTTATTTATACAACAGACGAACGCTGGCCGGTGGTTGGGCCAACCAAGGCCTGTAATTGTTTTTTCGTTTCGCCTTTTACTGACGCGCGTGCTGGGCTCGTTCGCCCGGATTTCTTTTCTATTTATTTATCTTATTATGCTTTTATTTTTGTTTCTGGTTTTGTCTTATTTTTAGGTTTTTCTTTCTTTCTTCTTTTATTCACTGGGTTCGTTCTTCTTCTGTTTTTAACATACTTACTAAATATTTTTTTAGATAGGCGTCAATACATGATGTTTTCAAATACATGATGAACATGTTTTCGAATTTGCATGAACAATATCTTAATGTACGCTGAGCACCTTTTCTGCGTATAGTGATCATTTTTTAATGCTTGATGAACTTTACTTTGCAAACAGTGAGCATATTTTTAATATACTGAACTTTTAGGTTGAATATTTTTTTAATATATACGATGTTGTAATTTAGGTTGCTCATTTTTTAATATATACGGTGATCATTTTTGTAATATAGGTTGAACATTTTCTTAATACATGATGAATTTTTTTGACAATGTGTATTTGAGAAAATGTTCAGCATGTTTTAAAAACTTATTGCGTAAAATCATTCTAGCATTTCTAGAAACACATCTATTTTTTAATAAAAGTTTCACTGTTTTAGTGCACTAATATGTAATCGCAAAAAAATGTATTAATATTATGATTAAAAAATAAGCTGGGCTCGGCGGCCGGCCCAGCGTGGCTACTATAATATAAAGGACCTCCCGCCTGTGACCTAACAAAAGCTTCGCTGTGGCCTGGTGGCTAGCGCGCTCTTTCGGCGTACTGTAGGTCGCAGGTTCGAAACCTGGCGCGCGAGGTTTTTCGTTCACTTTATTTATTTGTCCAGTTCGTTGGAAACTTTCAAACAAGTCCGAACAAAAAAAATTCTCCCATGTTAAAATTTTTCCCGTAAAAAAAAGGGTATTTATGTGATTACGTATAAAGCAAGGGGCTTTTCTGCAAAAAAATATGCCACGTTGGCACCTGACAGACGGCCCCAACAGTCAGATACACTGTTAATACTATAAATACGCGTTTTAGCCTAATTTGCAAAAATTCGGATCAATGTTGGTATTGATATGTAAAATTAAGCAATCATGGTACCAATCTGCATGTGATGCCCGAACTGTGGTACTTCCGTGCAATTAACTCAATACGTAAAGAATCGAGTGTCCAGCCATGATCACCACCCTTTTTAAACGAACTGATTTCCGACTCTCTCCGAGATGAGTTTGCACATAATCAAAACGTCACTTCCAAGGCCATACAACTTGTATGATAGGAAATATAAGTTGACATATGACCACAACAATTTGTATCTTTACGTAAATGAAAAACGCTTTGCAATAACTAACTGAAATGTATAAGTGGTGAAATAAATGCGATGATGATAAAATCATTAGTCCTATCATGTTATCAGTTAACCCATTAACTGATAACATGCCATATGCAGCAGTGATTCAACAATGAATCATCTCCTCTCCTACCATGTTATTATTTAATGAGAACAACATATAAGAACCAAAGAACAATACAAACAAATCTCGATTTTGAAGAGCCAAATCAACAACCAAAGAACAATCCCTTCATGCAAAAATAGTGCTACCTCGTACAGAATGGACACTGCAACCAACAACTATAGATTCGAATTCATCCAATTAAAGAAAAAATTCCCTGAAAATTTAATGAAAAACTTGGTTCCAGGGGATAGGAGCCCCCACTTTCTCTTCTGTTTTTCACCCAAATTTATTTTTTTGCCTCGGCCACATGTTAGCCCCCACTTACCTTCCCTGCCCCATTACCAAGGCAGGCAATAAACACAGTATTATCATACAAGAATGCACACAACTCTATAAACAAACAAATATATGTTTTCCTCTTCTTTTTTCTTCCTTTTTCTTTATTTCTTCGTAATTCTTTCACTTTCTTTGCAGAGCGTGGAGGACTGGACTTTCCAGCGTTGGTGCATGGAGGTTTGAGGTGTGGTGCAGGCGGCCGATCCGGCGGTTCCGGTGGCACGCTTGGTTCTTCATCTGCGACGAAAAGATGAGCTGCTTTGTTATATTGCCTGAACTTTTCATAGAAAGTGTGTGATAAGGTATCTACATATTAACAATTGCCAGAAAAGAAGAGTAAAAGCAACAAAAAATGCACTAAACCCATTGTCACACTTCAGTCGTACAAATCAATTTGCCCGGTGAAGAAAAATATATATATTAATAACAAGTAAACATTTAGTACTCGTGCTAGCTTATCTGATGGGATACAGTGAAGAAGCACAAAGGATAAGCAGCATTTAGCAATGATAAGAGTATATTTGATACCTAAATTTACCTGCCAATTCATCACAGATATATTTAATACCACTATACAGAAGATGACAGAATTAAAGGGAGACCCAATGATTCCAGGCAATTACATTGATCACCCTACTGACATAAGATCCAGCAAAGAATTAACATCAGCTACGGATAGCAAACAATTTCTGTTAAAAGAGTAAATGAGCATGCCCCTGTAGCTTGCAAATGAGCATTACACAAGCTCTTGCATTTAATTAGAACCTGGGTTAGCAGGAAGAAACAAATAAAATGTAAATAAAGAATAGCTTACCTTCAGACTTCGGTACATGATTTTTCCTAAGAAGGCAGGGAAGATGAACACAATATGTATACTCAGTAGTCGGGCTTGATGAATTAACTGTTGGGTTTCATAGTAATTTCAAAAAAAATCCTACGCACACGCAAGATCATGGTGATGCATAGCAACGAGAGGGGAGAGTGTTGTCTACGTACCCACGCAGACCGACTGCGGAAGCGTTGACACAACGTCGAGAAAGTAGTCGTACGTCTTCACGATCCAACCGATCAAGCACCGAAACTACGGCACCTCCGAGTTCGAGCACACGTTCAGCTCGATGACGATCCCCGGACTCCGATCCAGCAAAGTGTTGGGGAAGAGTTCCGTCAGCACGACGGCGTGGTGACGATCTTGATGCACTACAGCAGCAGGGCTTCGCCTAAACTCCGCTACAGTATTATCGAGGAATATGGTGGCTGGGGGCACCGCACACGGCTAAGGAATAGATCACGTGGATCAACTTGTGTGTTTCTGGGGTGCCTCTGCCTCGGTATATAAAGGACTAGAGGGGGGAGGCTGGCCGGCCATAGGAGGCGCGCCAGGAGAGTCCTACTCCCTCTGGGAGTAGGATTCCCCCCCCCCATCCTAGTTGGAATAGGATTCCTTGAGGGGGGAAAGAGAGAGAGGGGGCCCGGCCACCTCTCCTAGTCCTAATAGGACTAGGGGAAGGGGGGAAGGCGCGCGGCCACCTTGGGCTGCCCCTTTCTCCTTTCCACTAAGGCCCATCAAGGCCCATATGGTTCCCGGGGGGTTTCGGTAACCTCCCGGTACTCCGGTAAAATCCCGATTTCACCCGGAACACTTTCGATATCCAAACATAGGCTTCCAATATATCAATCTTTATGTCTCGACCATTTCGAGACTCCTCGTCATGTCCGTGATCACATCCGGGACTCCGAACAACCTTCGGTACATCAAAATGCATAAACTCATAATATAACTGTCATCGTAACCTTAAGCGTGCGGACCCTACGGGTTCGAGAACAATGTAGACATGACCGAGACATGTCTCCGGTCAATAACCAATAGCGGGACCTGGATGCCCATATTGGCTCCTACATATTCTACGAAGATCTTTATCGGTCAGACCGCATAACAACATACGTTGTTCCCTTTGTCATCGGTATGTTACTTGCCCGAGATTCGATCGTCGGTATCCAATACCTAGTTCAATCTCGTTACCGGCAAGTCTCTTTACTCGTTCTGTAATACATCATCCCGCAACTAACTCATTAGTTGCAGTGCTTGCAAGGCTTATGTGATGTGCATTACCGAGAGGGCCCAGAGATACCTCTCCGACAATCGGAGTGACAAATCCTAATCTCGAAATACGCCAACCCAACATCTACCTTTGGAGACACCTGTAATGCTCCTTTATAATCACCCAGTTACGTTGTGACGTTTGGTAGCACCCAAAGTGTTCCTCCGGCAAACGGGAGTTGCATAATCTCATAGTTACAGAAACATGTATAAGTCATGAAGAAAGCAATAGCAACATACTAAACGATCGGGTGCTAAGCTAATGGAATGGGTCATGTCAATCACATCATTCTCCTAATGATGTGATCTCGTTAATCAAATAACAACTCTTTTGTTTATGGTTAGGAAACATAACCATCTTCGATTAACGAGCTAGTAAAGTAGAGGCATACTAGTGACACTTTGTTTGTCTATGTATTCACACATGTATTATGTTTCTGGTTAATACAATTCTAGCATGAATAATAAACATTTATCATGATTATAAGGAAATAAATAATAACTTTATTATTGCCTCCAGGGCATATTTCCTTCCCGACATCAGTGAGATGGAGTAGTTTCATTGGTGAACATCACTATGTTGATCATATCTACTATATGATTCACGCTCGACCTTTCGGTCTCCGTGTTCCGAGGCCATATCTGTATATGCTTGGCTTGTCAAGTATAACCTGAGTATTCCGCGTGTGCAACTGTTTTGCACCCGTTGTATTTGAACGTAGAGCCTATCACACCCGATCATCACGTGGTGTCTCAGCACGAAGAACTTTCGCAACGGTGCATACTCAGGGAGAACACTTCTTGATAATTTAGTGAGAGATCATCTTATAATGCTACCGTCAATCAAAGCAAGATAAGATGCATAAAAGATAAACATCACATGCAATCAATATAAGTGATATGATATGGCCATCATCATCTTGTGCTTGTGATCTCCATCTCCGAAGCACCGTCGCTGATCACCATCGTCACCGGCGCGACACCTTGATCTCCATCGTAGCATCGTTGTCGTCTCGCCAATCTTATGCTTCTACGACTATCGCTACCGCTTAGTGATAAAGTAAAGCATTACAGGCGATTGCATTGCATACAATAAAGCGACAACCATATGGCTCCTGCCAGTTGCCGATAACTCGGTTACAAAACATGATCATCTCATACAATAAAATTTAGCATCATGTCTTGACCATATCACATCACAACATGCCCTGCAAAAACAAGTTAGACGTCCTCTACTTTGTTGTTGCAAGTTTTACGTGGCTGCTACGGGCTTAAGCAAGAACCAATCTTACCTACGCATCAAAACCACAACGATAGTTTGTCAAGTTGGTGCTGTTTTAACCTTCGCAAGGACCGGGCGTAGCCACACTTGGTTCAACTAAAGTTGGAGAAACTGTCACCCACAAGCCACCTCTGTGCAAAGCACGTCGGGAGAACCGGTCTCGCGTAAGCGTACGCGTAATGTCGGTCTGGGCCGCTTCATCCAACAATACCGCCGAACCAAAGTATGACATGCTGGTAAGCAGTATGACTTATATCGCCCACAACTCACTTGTGTTCTACTCGTGCATATAACATCAAACATATAAAACCTAGGCTCGGATGCCACTGTTGGGGAACGTAGTAATTTCAAAATTTCCTACGCACACGCAAGATCATGGTGATGCATAGCAACGAGAGGGGAGAGTGTGATCTACATATGTAGATCGACAACGGAAGCGTTTGGTTGATGTAGTCGTACGTCTTCACGCCCGACCGATCAAGCACCGAAACTACGGCACCTCCGAGTTTAGCACACGTTCAGCTCGATGACGATCCCCGGACTCCGATCCAGCAAAGTGTCGGGGAAGAGTTCCGTCAGCACGACGGCGTGGTGACGATCTTGATGACCTGCGCAGGGCTTCGCCTAAGCACTCCGCTACAATATTATCGAGGACTATGGTGGCTGGGGGCGCCGCACACGGCTAAGGAATAGATCACGTGGATCAACTTGTGTCTATGGGGTGCCCCTTGCCTCAGTATATAAAGGATGGAGGAGGAGGAGGCCGGCCAAGGCAGGTGCGGCCAGGATGTGGAGTCCTACTAGGACTCCAAGTCCTAGTAGGAGTCCACCAAGAGGGGAGGAAGGGAGAAGGAAGTGGAGGAGAAGGAGAGGTGGCCGGCCCCCTTTTCCCTAGTCCAATTCGGACTAGAGGGGAGGGGGGCGCAGCAGCCCCTTGGCCCTTTCTTCTCTTCCCACTAAAGCACTAGGCCCATAGCTTCCCGGGGGGTTCCGGTAACCTCCCGGTACTCCGGTAAATCCGATTTCACCCGGAACACTTCCGAATGTCCAAACATAGGCTTCCAATATATCAATCTTTATGTTCTCGACCATTTCGAGACTCCTCGTCATGTCCGTGATCACATCCGGGACTCCGAACAACTTCGGTACATCAAAATGCATAAACTCATAATATAACTGTCATCGTAACCTTAAGCGTGCGGACCCTACGGGTTCGAGAACAATGTAGACATGACCGAGACACGTCTGCGGTCAATAACCAATAGCGGACCTGGATGCTCATATTGGCTCCTACATATTCTACGAAGATCTTTATCGGTCAGACCGCATAACAACATACGTTGTTCCCTTTGTCATCGGTATGTTACTGGCCCGAGATTCGATCGTCGGTATCTCAATACCTAGTTCAATCTCGTTACCGGCAAGTCTCTTTACTCGTTCCGTAATACATCATCTTCACACTAACTCATTAGTTGCAATGCTTGCAAGGCTTATGTGATGTGCATTACCGAGAGGGCCCAGAGATACCTCTCCGACAATCGGAGTGACAAATCCTAATCTCGAAATACGCCAACCCAACATGTACCTTTGGAGACACCTGTAGAGCTCCTTTATAATCACCCAGTTTTGTGACGTTTGGTAGCACACAAAGTGTTCCTCCGGCAAACGGGAGTTGCATAATCTCATAGTCATAGGAACATGTATAAGTCATGAAGAAACCAATAGCAACATACTAAACGCATCGGGTCTCTTATCGGTTAAAATCCGTAGAGTCATTATGATGACAGCAGTTAAGGCAACATACGTACCGACTGGCGGGTTGCTAAGTATGGAAATGGGTCATGTCAATACATCATTCTCCTAGATGATGTGTTTTGATCCATTAATGCAAAGAAAACTCTTTTGGTTCGTAGGGTATGAGGAACATAACCATTTCAATTAAACAGCTAGTCAAGTAGGGCATCTAGTGACACTTTGTTTGTCTATGTATTCACAGTATTAGTTTCCGGTTAATACAATTCTAGCATGATAATAATACATTTTCATGATTATAGGAAATAATAACTTATTCTGGAGGCTAAGGGGCATAGATTCTCACGTGATCTATTCCTTAGCCGTGTGCGGTGCCCCCAGCCACCATATTCCTCGATAATACTGTAGCGAAGTTTAGGCGAAGCCCTGCTGCTGTAGTGCATCAAGATCGTCACCACGCCGTCGTGCTGACGGAACTCTTCCCCGACACTTTGCTGGATCGGAGTCCGGGGATCGTCATCGAGCTGAACGTGTGCTCGAACTCGGAGGTGCCGTAGTTTCGGTGCTTGATCGGTTGGATCGTGAAGACGTACGACTACTTTCTCGACGTTGTGTCAACGCTTCCGCAGTCGGTCTGCGTGGGTACGTAGACAACACTCTCCCCTCTCGTTGCTATGCATCACCATGATCTTGCGTGTGCGTAGGAAATTTTTTGAAATTACTACGAAACCCAACAGTGGTATCAGAGCCTAGGTTATTTATGTTGATGTTATATGCACGAGTAGAACACAAGTGAGTTGTAGGCGATATAAGTCATACTGCCTACCAGCATGTCATACTTTGGTTCGGCGGCATTGTTGGACGAGACGACCCGGACCAACCTTACGCGTACGCTTAGGCGAGACCGGTTCCCCCGACGTGCTTTGCACATAGGTGGCTTGCGGGCGACTGTCTCTCCAACTTTAGTTGAACCGAGTATGGCTACGCCCGGTCCTTGCGAAGGTTAAAACGGAGTCTATTTGACAAATTATCGTTGTGGTTTTGATGCGTAGGTGAGATTGGTTCTTGTTTAAGCCCGTAGCAGCCACGTAAAACTTGCAACAACAAAGTAGAGGACGTCTAACTTGTTTTTGCAGGGCATGTTGTGATGTGATATGGTCAAGACATGATGCTGAATTTTATTGTATGAGATGATCATGTTTTGTAACCGAGTTATCGGCAACTGGCAGGAGCCTTATGGTTGTCTTTTTATTGTATGCAATGAAATCGCGATGTAATGCTTTACTTTATTACTAAACGGTAGTGATAGTCGTGGAAGCATAAGCTTGGCGAGACGACAACGATGCTACGATGGAGATCAAGGTGTCACGCCGGTGATGATGGTGATCACGACGGTGCTTCGGAGATGGAGATCACAAGCACAAGATGATGATGGCCATATCATATCACTTATATTGATTGCATGTGATGTTTATCCTTTTATGCATCTTATCTTGCTTTGATTGACGGTAGCATTATAAGATGATCTCTCACTAAATTATCAAGAAGTGTTCTCCCTGAGTATGCACCGTTGCGAAAGTTCTTCGTGCTGAGACACCACGTGATGATCGGGTGTGATAGGTTCTACGTTCAAATACAACGGGTGCAAAACAGTTGCACACGCGGAATACTCAGGTTATACTTGACGAGCCAAGCATATACAGATATGGCCTCGGAACACGGAGACCGAAAGGTCGAGCGTGAATCATATAGTAGATATGATCAACATAACGATGTTCACCATTGAAAACTACTCCATCTCACGTGATGATCGGTTATGGTTTAGTTGATTTGGATCACGTAATCACTTTGAGGATTAGAGGGATGTCTATCTAAGTGGGAGTTCTTTAATTAACTTGATTAACTGAACTTAAATTTATCATGAAACTTAGTACCTGATTAGTATCTTGCTTGTTTATGTTTGATTGTAGATAGATGGCTCGTGCTGTTGTTCCGTTGAATTTTAATGCGTTCCTTGAGAAAGCAAAGTTGAAAGATGATGGTAGCAATTACACGGACTGGGTCCGTAACTTGAGGATTATCCTCATTGCTGCACAGAAGAATTACGTCCTGGAAGCACCCCTGGGTGCCAGGCCTGCTGCAGGAGCAACGCCGGATGTTATGAACGTCTGGCAGAGCAAAGCTGATGACTACTCGATAGTTCAGTGTGCCATGCTTTACGGCTTAGAATCGGGACTTCAACGATGTTTTGAACGTCATGAGCATATGAGATGTTTCAGGAGTTGAAGTTAATATTTCAAGCAAATGCCCGGATTGAGAGATATGAAGTCTCCAATAAGTTCTATAGCTGCAAGATGGAGGAGAACAGTTCTGTCAGTGAGCATATACTCAAAATGTCTGGGTATAATAATCACTTGATTCAATTGGGAGTTAATCTTCTAGATGATAGCATCATTGACAGAATTCTTCAATCACTGCCACCAAGCTACAAGAGCTTCGTGATGAACTATAATATGCAAGGGATGAACAAGACTATTCCCGAGCTCTTCGTGATGCTGAAAGCTGCGGAGGTAGAAATCAAGAAGGAGCATCAAGTGTTGATGGTCAACAAGACCACTAGTTTCAAGAAAAAGGGCAAAGGGAAGAAGAAGGGGAACTTCAAAAAGAACGGCAAGCAAGTTGCTGCTCAAGAGAAGAAACCCAAACCTGGACCTAAGCCTGAAACTGAGTGCTTCTATTGCAAGCAGACTGGTCACTGGAAGCGGAACTGCCCCAAGTATTTGGCGGATAAGAAGGATGGCAAGGTGAACAAAGGTATATGTGATATACATGTTATTGATGTGTACCTTACTAATGCTCGCAGTAGCACCTGGGTATTTGATACTGGTTCTGTTGCTAATATTTGCAACTCGAAACAGGGACTACGGATCAAGCAAATATTGGTTAAGGACGAGGTGACGATGCGCGTGGGAAACGGTTCCAAAGTCGATGTGATCGCAGTCGGCACGCTACCTCTACATCTACCTTCGGGATTAGTATTAGACCTAAATAATTGTTATTTGGTGCCAGCGTTAAGCATGAACATTATATCTGGATCTTGTTTGATGCGAGACGGTTATTCATTTAAATCAGAGAATAATGGTTGTTCTATTTATATGAGTAATATCTTTTATGGTCATGCACCCTTGAAGAGTGGTCTATTCTTATTGAATCTCGATAGTAGTAACACACATATTCATAATGTTGAAACCAAAAGATGCAGAGTTGATAATGAGAGTGCAACTTTTTTATGGCACTGCCGTTTAGGTCATATCGGTGTAAAGCGCATGAAGAAACTCCATACTGATGGACTTTTGGAACCACTTGATTATGAATCACTTGGTACTTGTGAACCGTGCCTCATGGGCAAGATGACCAAAACACCGTTCTCCGGAACTATGGAGAGAGCAACAGATTTGTTGGAAATCATACATACAGATGTATGTGGTCCGATGAATATTGAGGCTCGTGGCGGATATCGTTATTTTCTCACCTTCACAGATGATTTAAACAGATATGGGTATATCTACTTAATGAAACATAAGTCTGAAACATTTGAAAAGTTCAAGGAATTTCAGAGTGAAGTTGAAAATCATCGTAACAAGAAAATAAAGTTTCTACGATCTGATCGTGGAGGAGAATATTTGAGTTACGAGTTTGGTGTACATTTGAAAAATTGTGGAATAGTTTCGCAACTCACGCCACCCGGAACACCACAGCGTAATGGTGTGTCCGAACGTCGTAATCGTACTTTACTAGATATGGTGCGATCTATGATGTCTCTTACTGATTTACCGCTATCGTTTTGGGGATACGCTCTAGAGACGGCCGCATTCACGTTAAATAGGGCACCATCAAAATCCGTTGAGACGACGCCTTATGAACTATGGTTTGGCAAGAAACCAAAGTTGTCGTTTCTGAAAGTTTGGGGCTGCGATGCTTATGTGAAAAAGCTTCAACCTGATAAGCTCGAACCCAAATCGGAGAAATGTGTCTTCATAGGATATCCAAAGGAAACTATTGGATACACCTTCTATCACAGATCCGAAGGCAAGACTTTTGTTGCTAAATTCGGAAACTTTCTAGAGAAGGAGTTTCTCTCGAAAGAAGTGAGTGGGATAAAAGTAGAACTTGATGAGGTAACTGTACCTACTCCCTTATTGGAAAGTAGTACATCACAGAAAACTGTTTCTATGACACCTACACCAGTTAGTGAGGAAGCTAATGATGATGATCATGAAACTTCAGAACAAGACACTACTGAACCTCGTAGATCAACCAGAGTAAGATCCGCACCAGAGTGGTACGGTAATCTCGTTCTGTAAGTCATGCTACTAGATCACGATGAACCTACGAACTGTGAAGAAGCGATGGTGAGCCCAGATTCCGCAAAGTGGCTTGAAGCCATGAAATCTGAGATGGGATCCATGTATGAGAACAAAGTGTGGACTTTGGTTGACTTGCCCGATGATCGGCAAGCAATTGAGAATAAATGGATCTTCAAGAAGAAGACTGACGCTGACGGTAATATTACTGTCTACAAAGCTCGACTTGTCGCAAAAGGTTTTCGGCAAGTTCAAGGGATTGACTACGATGAGACCTTCTCACCCGTAGCGATGCTTAAGTCTGTCCGAATCATGTTAGCAATTGCCGCATTTTATGATTGTGAAATTTGGCAGATGGATGTCAAAACTGCATTCCTGAATGGATTTCTGGAAGAAGAGTTGTATATGATGCAACCAGAAGGTTTTGTCGATCCAAAGGGAGCTAACAAAGTGTGCAAGCTCCAGCGATCCATTTATGGACTGGTGCAAGCCTCTCGGAGTTGGAATAAACGTTTTGATAGTATGATCAAAGCATTTGGTTTTATACAGACTTTCGGAGAAGCCTGTATTTACAAGAAAGTGAGTGGGAGCTCTGTAGCATTTCTGATATTATATGTGGATGACATATTACTAATTGGAAATGATATAGAATTTCTGGATAGCATAAAGGGATACTTGAATAAGAGTTTTTCAATGAAAGACCTCGGTGAAGCTGCTTACATATTAGGCATTAAGATCTATAGAGATAGATCAAGACGATTAATTGGACTTTCACAAAGCACATACCTTGACAAGATTTTGAAGAAGTTCAAAATGGATCAAGCAAAGAAAGGATTCTTGCCTGTGTTGCAAGGTGTGAAGTTGAGTAAGACTCAATGCCCGACCACTGCAGAAGATAGAGAGAATATGAAAGATGTTCCCTATGCATCAGCCATAGGATCTATCATGTATGCAATGCTGTGTACCAGACCCGATGTGTGCCTTGCTATAAGTCTAGCAGGGAGGTACCAAAGTAATCCAGGAGTGGATCACTGGACAGCGGTCAAGAACATCCTGAAATACCTGAAAAGGACTAAGGATATGATTCTCGTATATGGAGGTGACAAAGAGCTCATCGTAAAAGGTTACGTTGATGCAAGCTTTGACACTGATCCGGACGATTCTAAATCGCAAACCGGATACGTGTTTACATTAAACGGTGGAGCTGTCAGTTGGTGCAGTTCTAAACAAAGCGTCGTAGCGGGATCTACATGTGAAGCGGAATACATAGCTGCTTCGGAAGCAGCGAACGAAGGAGTCTGGATGAAGGAGTTCATATCCGATCTAGGTGTCATACCTAGTGCATCGGGTCCAATGAAAATCTTTTGTGACAATACTGGTGCAATTGCCTTGGCAAAGGAATCCAGATTTCACAAGAGAACCAAGCACATCAAGAGACGCTTAATTTCCATCCGGGATCTAGTCCAGATGGGAGACATAGAGATTTGCAAGATACATACGGATCTGAATGTTGCAGACCCGTTGACTAAGCCTCTTCCACGAGCAAAACATGATCAGCACCAAGGCTCCATGGGTGTTAGAATCATTACGGTGTAATCTAGATTATTGACTCTAGTGCAAGTGGGAGACTGAAGGAAATATGCCCTAGAGGCAATAATAAAGTTATTATTTATTTCCTTATAATCATGATAAATGTTTATTATTCATGCTAGAATTGTATTAACCGGAAACATAATACATGTGTGAATACATAGACAAACAAAGTGTCACTAGTATGCCTCTACTTGACTAGCTCGTTAATCAAAGATGGTTATGTTTCCTAACCATGAACAATGAGTTGTTATTTGATTAACGGGATCACATCATTAAGAGAATGATCTGATTGACATGACCCATTCCATTAGCTTAGCACCCGATCGTTTAGTATGTTGCTATTGCTTTCTTCATGACTTATACATGTTTCTGTAACTATGAGATTATGCAACTCCCGTTTGCCGGAGGAACACTTTGGGTGCTACCAAACGTCACAACGTAACTGGGTGATTATAAAGGAGCATTACAGGTGTCTCCAAAGGTAGATGTTGGGTTGGCGTATTTCGAGATTAGGATTTGTCACTCCGATTGTCGGAGAGGTATCTCTGGGCCCTCTCGGTAATGCACATCACATAAGCCTTGCAAGCACTGCAACTAATGAGTTAGTTGCGGGATGATGTATTACAGAACGAGTAAAGAGACTTGCCGGTAACGAGATTGAACTAGGTATTGGATACCGACGATCGAATCTCGGGCAAGTAACATACCGATGACAAAGGGAACAACGTATGTTGTTATGCGGTCTGACCGATAAAGATCTTCGTAGAATATGTAGGAGCCAATATGGGCATCCAGGTCCGCTATTGGTTATTGACCGGAGACGTGTCTCGGTCATGTCTACATTGTTCTCGAACCCGTAGGGTCCGCACGCTTAAGGTTACGATGACAGTTATATTATGAGTTTATGCATTTTGATGTACCGAAGGTTGTTCGGAGTCCCGGATGTGATCACGGACATGACGAGGAGTCTCGAAATGGTCGAGACATAAAGATTGATATATTGGAAGCCTATGTTTGGATATCGGAAGTGTTCCGGGTGAAATCGGGATTTTACCGGAGTACCGGGAGGTTACCGGAACCCCCCGGGACCATATGGGCCTTGAATGGGCTTTAGTGGAAAGGAGAAAGGGGCAGCCCAAGGTGGCCGCGCGCCTTCCCCCCTTCCCCTAGTCCTATTAGGACTAGGAGAGGTGGCCGGGCCCCCTCTCTCTCTTTCCCCCCTCAAGGAATCCTATTCCAACTAGGATTGGGGGGGGGAATCCTACTCCCAGAGGGAGTAGGACTCTCCTGGCGCGCCTCCTTGGCCGGCCAGCCTCCCTAGTCCTTTATATACTGAGGCAGAGGCACCCCAAGAAACACACAAGTTGATCCACGTGATCTATTCCTTAGCCGTGTGCGGTGCCCCCAGCCACCATATTCCTCGATAATACTGTAGCGGAGTTTAGGCGAAGCCCTGCTGCTGTAGTGCATCAAGATCGTCACCACGCCGTCGTGCTGACGGAACTCTTCCCCGACACTTTGCTGGATCGGAGTCCGGGGATCGTCATCGAGCTGAACGTGTGCTCGAACTCGGAGGTGCCGTAGTTTCGGTGCTTGATCGGTTGGATCGTGAAGACGTACGACTACTTCCTCTACGTGTGTCAACGCTTTCCGCAGTCGGTCTGCGTGGGTACGTAGACAACACTCTCCCCTCTCGTTGCTATGCATCACATGATCTTGCGTGTGCGTAGGAATTTTTTTGAAATTACTACGAAACCCAACAGTTAACTTCATCAAGCCGACTACTAGATATACATATTGTGTTCATCTTCCCTGCCTTCTTAGGAAAAATCATGTACCGAAGTCTGAAGGTAAGCTATTCTTTATTTACATTTTATTTGTTTCTTCCTGCTAACCCAGGTTCTAATTAAATGCAAGAGCTTGTGTAATGCTCATTTGCAGCTACAGGGTGCATGCTCATTTACTCTTTGTACAGAAATTGTTTGCTAGCCATAGCTGATGTTAATTCTTTGCTGGATCTTATGAGGTTGATCAATGTAATTGCCTGGAATCATTGTGTCTTCCTTTAATTTTGTCATCTTCTGTATAGTGGTATTAAATATTTCTGTGATGAATTTGCAGGTAAATTTAGGTATCAAATATACTCTTATCATTGCTAAATGCTGCTTATCCTTTGTGCTTCTTCACTGTATCCCATCAGATAAGCTAGCACGAGTACTAAATGTTTACTTGTTATTAATATATATATTTTTCTTCACCGGGCAATTGATTGTACGACTGAAGTGTGAGACAATGGGTTTCGTGCATTTTTTGTTGCTTTTACTCTTCTTTCTGGCAATTGTTAATATGTAGATACTTATCACACACTTTCTACGAAAAGTTCAGGCAATATAACAGACCAGCTCATCTTTTCGTCGCAGATGAAGAACCAAGCATGCCACCGGAACCGCATCGGCCGCCTGCACCACACCTCAAACCTCCATACGCCAACGCTGGGAAGTCTCCACGCTCCGCAAAGAAAGTGAAAGAATTACGAAGAAATAAAGAAAAAGGAAGAAAAAAGAAAAGGAAAACATATATTTGTTTGTTTATAGAGTTGTGTGCATTCTTGCATGATATACTATGTTTATTGTCTGCCTTGGTGATGGGGCAGGAAAGGTAAGTGGGAGCTAACATGTGGCCGAGGCAAAAAAAATTGGGTGAAAAACAGAAAAGGAAGTGGGGGCTCTATCCCCTGGACCAAGTTTTCATTAAATTTTCAGGGATTTTTTCTTTAGATGAATTCGAATCTATAGTTGTTGGTTGCAGTGTCCATTCTGTACGAGGTAGCACTATTTTTGCATGAAGGGGTTGTTCTTTTGGTTGTTGATTTGGCTCTCCAAAATCGAGATTTGTTTGTATTGTTCTTTGGTTTTATATGTTGTTCTCATTAAATAATAACATGGTAGGAGATGAGATGATTCATTGTTGAGTCACTGCTGCATATGGCATGTTATCATTAAGGACTGATAACATGATAGGACAATTTTATCATCATCGCATTTATTTCACCACTTCTACATTTCAGTTAGTTATTGCAAAGCGTTTTTCATTTACGTAAAGATACAAATTGCTGTGGTCATAGGTCAGCTTATATTTCCTATCATACAAGTTGTATGGCCTTGGAAGTGACGTTTTGATTATGTGCAAACTCATCTCGGAGAGAGTCGGAAATCAGTTCGTTTAAAAAGGGTGGTGATCATGGCTGGACACTCGATTCTTCATAGTTAATTGCTACATTTGAAGTATCACAATTCAGGCATCACATACAGATTGGTATCACGATTGTTAATTTTTATATGTCAGTATCAACATTGGTCCAGGTTTTTACAAATTAGGCTAAACCGTGTATTTATACGTATTGACAGTGTATCTGACTGTTGGGGCCGTCTGTCAGTGCCCACGTGGCATATTTTTTGCAGAACACCCCCTTGCTTTTATACGTAATCACATAAATACGGAAAAATGTTAAAGTGAGAGAATTTTTTTTTGGACTTGTTTGAAAGTGAACGAAACTCGCGCGCAATTTTCGAAACCTGCGACCGTACAGTAACGATAAAAAAAGAGCGCGCTAGCCACACTGAAGCAACAGCGAAGCTTTTGTTAGATCACAAGGCGGGGAGGTCCTTTCTATTTGAAGTAGCCACGCTGGGCCGCCGCCGAAGCTTATTTTTCAATCATAATATTAATACATATTTTTGCGATTACATATTAGTGCACTAAAACAGTGCAACTTTTATTTAAAAATTGATGTGTTTCTCGAAATGCTAGAATGATTTTACGCAATAAGTTTTTAAAACATGCTGAACATTTTCTCAGATACACATTGTCAAAAAAATTCATCATGTATTAAGAAAATGTTCAACCTATATTACAAAAATGATCATCGTATATATTAAAAAATGTTCAACCTAAATTACAAAAAAATTCATCGTATATATTAAAAAAATGTTCAACCTAAATTACAAAAATGTTCAACCCAAAAGTTCAATATATTAAAAATGCTCACTGTTTGCAAAGTAAAGTTCATCAAGCATTAAAAAATGATCACTATAGGCAAAAAGGGTTCTCAGCGTACATTAAGATAATGTTCATGCAAATTCGAAAACATGTTCGTCATGTATTTGAAAACATCATGTATTGAAGCCTATCTAAAAAAATGTTTAGTAAGTATGTTAAAAACAGAAGAAAAACGAACCCAGTGAATAAAAGAAGAAAGAAAGAAAAAGCTAAAAATAAGCCAAAACCAGAAACAAAAATAAAGCATAATAAGATAAATAAATAGAAAAAAATCTGGGCGAACGAGCCCAGCAAACGCGTCAGTAAAAC
Source organism: Triticum urartu (assembly GCF_003073215.2). Classification (NCBI taxonomy): domain Eukaryota; kingdom Viridiplantae; phylum Streptophyta; class Magnoliopsida; order Poales; family Poaceae; genus Triticum; species Triticum urartu. Next base: position 616,867,461 of record NC_053024.1, read on the forward strand.
GAGAAACGAAAAAACAATACAGGCCTTGGTTGGCCCAACCACTGGCCTGGAAGAAACTGGGCAGGAACACAAGCAGGCCCTTTGGCCTGGTGGTAGCGCGCTCTTTCGCGCATCCTGAAACAGCGGACTCAATAGTCGATACATCATACAAGTTGTATGGCACTTGGAAGTGACGGTTTTGATTATGTGCAAACTCATCTCGGAGAGAGTCGGAAATCAGTTCGTTTAAAAAGGGTGGTGATCATGGCTGGACACTCGATTCTTCACGTATTTGTTGGATCACAAAGATGTCTCACATTTGAAAATACAATTTAATCGGCATGACAACATTTTGTATTCCTTTGATTTTTTTTTCAAGACTTGTTTCAATAATATACTATGTGAACTTATCTGATAATTGTTTGAGACGTGCGTTGCACGTGCATGCTAACTAGTTTTCGTAAAAATTGGGGAACACTAGCTTGTACCCTAGACGTACAACTGCAGCATTGCGTCGCTACAGAATGGGTAGGCCCTACAGGACCACATCCTTCAGTGTTATATTTCACAATTTATATTCTAAAATATTTTAAATAATATCTATTATAAAAATAACTTTACATAGTCAATTGAACTTTTTTAATAACGCATTTAAATAAATGTTAATGTGTATACAAAATGTTTCTATGTATACGAAAACTGTACAAATTTGATGAAGAAAATTAAAACATAAAAAAAATTATAATGAAAAAATGTTAATCATGCATTAAAATTATAAAATGTGTACAAAAATTGTTTCTGACGTATGCAAATAATGTACAATGTGTGCGCAAATATATAATATAATGTTAATTCATGTATTTAGAATTTATGAAAAATGTTAATCATGTATTTAGAATTTATTAAACATTTATTAAAAATATGACTACGATTAGTACTTCCAAAAATCTAAGCAGTTTGAACATCCGATGTTATGAAATAAACTGACGCAGCACAGTCCTTGGCTTTCTGCGGACCAGGAACGTCGATAGTCGACTCACCACAACGGCTTCCTTGGCAACCCTCACCTTTAGTGATGCTTTTGCAGACGGAGGGGAGTATTGCTCCAGATGCAATTTTATTTTTTTGACAAATAGCTCACATCTTTGTCTCTTTAAATAAGAAAGTAGTCGAAGAGGTGGCTAGTATGTGTTCCGATGTAATGAATACACAATTTCTAATAGGTGCAAAGCGCATCACGTCCGAGATTTGTCTAATATATACTGGCCAGTCTCAAAGCACAGTTAATTGGATAATTGGAGAGAAAGTTAGTGTACACCATGTTTCTAAGAGTGGAAGTAGGTTGGCTATGTTATATGTGGCAGCAGAGCATGAAGGGATGAGATGTATATAGGATCTGGTTCTCATAGATAAATTTGAAAGGAAGTTGGAACAGAGACATGGAGTGGAGGCACGATTATGCAGTTGCTGTGCAGGCCTGTTAATGAAAGAGTTAGTAGGGAGTGTCCTGCGTCGTGGGGAGTTGCCAGAGAGTTGTCTAGAAGGTGTGCCAGTCTACGTGTTATAGGCTTTGACATGTTACTCCGTGGTACTTACATGTTACCGGTAACATGTTTTCAGATGTATGTGAAATAAAATTCATGTATTTGAATAAAGTAACATTTATAAAACTTGTTTAATATACGAAATAGAAAGAAAAATAAACATAAAACCTAAAAGAAAAAAAGAAAACAAAGGAAACCAAAGAAAATGGAAAACCGAAGATACTAGTGCAAAAGAGGGAAAATAATGAAACTGAGAAAGAAAAATAAAGAGAAACAATCAAACCCAAGAGAAGGAATCTGAAGAAATAAGAAGGAAAAAACCAGAAAAAAACCCAATGAAAACCGATAAAATATAAAATTGGAAAAACCAAAAAACCATGTAACAATAAACGTATAAAAAATGAAAATTAAGTCAAATGATGCAGAGCGAGGAAGATAATAATAGAGCTTTGCCAGGTACCGATTCCTCCGCGCACAGGCAACGAATTTCGTGGCACGGGAGCATATCGATCGGACGGAGGCTATCAAAGTGCTCGGAGGGGAGCACGTGGCCCCCGGTCGATCGGTTCAGGACGCTCCTACTACACAGTGTGGCTTGGAATTGACATTGATTCTGAGAGGAGCACTCAGCGGACTAATTCCAGCACTCACTCGCGATCCAGTCTGGTCGCATGCGGCATGGTTCTAATTAATACCACCAGCCTGCTGGTAGTTCATCGGTACACTCCGCGAGCCTTTTCCCACTAAATCCTTGTTTTTCCATCGGAGAGCCAGAGGCCATGGTTTGCAGGCCGCGTGGCTTGAGGCATGTGCTACCCCTCCCGCTGGTCCAAGCCGTTGTGCGAGATCTTTTGGAATCAGTGGCAGCACTGCATAGGGCCTCTGCGACGGGATCCCTATATCCGCTTTGCGCGTTCGCACAGAGCGATGATTACAACCAAATTTTTCAGAATTTTATTTTTTTGTTTTGGAAGTTTTTTAAAAGTAGAATGGTTTTTGAGATTTGATTTTTTTAAAAAAATTAACCAAACATTTTTGAAAATTTCTAAATATCTTCTACTTTTGTCCAAATTTCCGTAATTTCGACATTCATGAATTCCAAAATACAAAAACGACTACAATGATTAACTAGAGTATTCTGAACATTTACATTTTCGAAACCAATCAAAATATATTCGGGATATATAAATGAAATAAAACAAAGATCAAGTATTTATTTAATACAATGGGAAAAATAAATCCGAAGGTAATGCAGCCAATGAAAATGCATATAGTAAATGGTATCAGAAAAAAGAAACGACCACCTAAGAAATCGAGAGACCAATAGCAAGACACAAATAATTCCAACTGGAAATTTCTATTAGTACCAGCCACATCTAGTGATTGTTTCCACTCTATTGATAGCTGTGGTCAGTCTGTTTGCCTGAAAAATAATGTTATGTGCTGTATTAGTGGAGAGGGAGATGAGAAATTATCTACTTCTACTATATAAATAGAGAGACACATGAGAATAGGAGACAGATAGGAGATGATCGTTAATGAAAATCACGCGCACACGCCACGCGCACGCGCACTCACACTCATGTGAATTACCTGTGTGTATAAGTTAATATGAGAGGTCGAAAGTTAAATACACAATAGTGCTATAGATATGTGACTAAGATGAAAGGTACGATTAATAAAAACAGTGCAAGCTCTTTTCGTAAATCCTATTGGAAATTACACCCCGCCCCCGCACCCCCCAATATCGAGCATAACATAATGAGCATCTGTATGGAGACTGACTCGACAATTTATGAAAAGTAATGCTTAATTCGTTATTTTTATGTGATATAGTCTGAGAGAAGGCCTAATCACTCCGAGAATCTCAGGAGATGCATATAGCATAGAATGGAGCGTCATTAGAGAATGGTAATCACAGGACAATTAAAGGGTACAGTTCGCTATGGATATTTATTCTTAGTATTTGACATATTTGTATATTACTGAGCCGAAGATTTGTAGTATAGAATACTTAGTTTTTATTATTGAATATAGTGTACTATGTATGTGTTGAGTGAGTTGTCGAGGGGATTGTCAACGAACTGGAAGAGACTGGAAGATAGGTTATGTAGTGGCTGGCTTGCAAAGCTCTAAGGATGTCACAGGGCGTATCGAATGCGGGCAGATATGGGTAAGTATTGAAAACACGATATTTGTGTATGTCGTCTTCGAGATAGTGTTGAAAGAGAGATTGTAGAGGTAGATTACTGCTGTATATCAAAGAATAATATAAGGATGCGTTTGGGAGAGTTTATAAAAGGACTATAATTACCACATGATGGGCGCTAGAGGACAGACACGAGTCTATTATGATATAAGAGACGATGTCATGGAAAGCATTCATTCAACGATGGTATAATGGAGAAGAGAATGGAATAACCAATGAGAGCATGAGCATATTGACGGCCGAGCGAGTCCTGATCTGAAGAGCTCGCATTTCGCGGCAGATCACGTAGGCGGTAAGCTCTCAACACATAATTAGTATGGATGTAAAGTTGCTTTTTACGCTCCTTCGCAGAGCATGTAGAGAAGTGTAATCGATTTCAGTAAAGCCTCGATAACACAAAATCCCGCAATATATTTGGCGGGAACGCGGTTTGACATCTGCTTCGGGGGTCGAAAATGCCGGTCCACATACGTAATTTTCATAAAACATATCAACAATTGGCTACATTCTAATAAGTCCACCCGAATGAACACTAAAAAATTCACATATGAATATATAATAGTCAAGCACTCACAATACAATAGTATCTCATTACAAAAAACAAATGTTTCGAATCAAATAATTAAACCACTCATTGTTCAATTCACTAAGGTAATGGGGTCTACCCGCTCATAGAGCTAACAACGATGCTCAATAAGATCATGGGCTGAGTTGGTTTGCCGAGTCATGTGTCTCGTTTCATGGACCTAGGTCTCAGAAATGCATTGATCTCATCCTGCATCATATAGGGCCTTGCGACAAGCTCGAGGGCTCCTGACGCTTGAGATAGACTGCTTTTTTGACCTAACTGGATGCTAAAAGAAACCACTGAGAGACAAGTCATAGTAACAAAGACTCCCCCTGGGACTATGAAGAAAAGCTCGAGGCTAGTGACTCCGCTCGAGAAACTCGAGTTTTTTGACTCGACTCGTGATCGACTTGAAAAGAACAAGCTGAGTTTGAACACTTTATGTAGCTCGACCGAGAATCGAGCCGATCTTGAGCCAATGTTGGCTCGCTCGATTTTAGCTCGTAGCTCGACAAATAGTCATTATGTTAAATGATCATGCCATATATTAAATGGAATAAGATAATTTATTACCATATATGTTGTCCATAATTTTTCTCCATTTTATTTACCAACGAACATGGAAACTTAATTAAGTGCAGAGAAGATTTAGGCCTAATTATGGCACGTGGTCGACTATGTGTTAAATATCCTATATTTTGGCAAAGATTCCCAACATATTCACCTTATGTTTTTCATCATAGATTTATAATTTTTACCATCTCATATAGCTCGAAACTAGCTCGAGATCGACTCGAGATCGCATGAACGAGTCATGTTCTACAACTCGATCAGATTATATGCTCCCAACCACCCCGCCCGCCACCGCTTCTCACAGCCTACATATATCTCTCAGCCCCTTTACACCCTTCACCTTGCTTTCTCCGCCCGTCCCACTCGACAGATTTATAACCGTTTCTATCCCTCTTGGCATCTCTCAACTCGGTTCCCATCTTCAGTTCCCTTGTACTACCCTGTGCCCCACACGCCCGAACACCTTTTATGCCTCCGACTTGTATGTCCCCCGATATTTCAAGCACTTCGTTATCACTTCCTTTCCCCCTAGTCCCCTCAAAGCGCAAGCTGCATCCCTCTACCCTATGCCTCATCATAATAAAGATGCAGTAGATAACTCAACGGTAAATCGGAGTAAATATGAATATGAATCCAAAGAAAATCCAGGAGTATAAGAGCAGAGAGATAAGAGAATTAGTCCATCCTTCCCCCGCTCACAACTAGCCCCGGCAGAGCGCCCTACACTAATCAGTGCAGGCCCTGGGACCAGACATCGGGCAACACGGCTGCCAGGCGCGAGGGGTAGGACACACTACTCCTCAAGCAACGCGGGCTGCACCAATGAGCCATCAATCGAATAACTATCTAGGTGCGCACGAAGGTCTAGAAGAACCAGGGATTAACAAGCGTTGCAAGCTCGCAGGTGTACTCATGACAACCAGAGTGGTTTAATTAGAATGGCAAGACTCGCGATTCGCGAAGTGAACTTGGCCCCTGAGCTGCAGAATAAGAACACGCAATCGACACCCTCTAGGGGGTCTGGGGGTCCTGCCGGGGCCAATACTCGCGTTATAGCAGATCGAGGTCCGACCGGCGAATGCTTGCCGCGAATAGTACGCAACATTTATATCATCCTTGCTCGCTTCATTTTTAATTTTACATTATACTGTTCAGTAGTTTACTAGGTTTTTGGTTTTCAATTTTATAGTTTCATCGAGTTCATTGGCTTTTTCGTTTCTGGTTCTTCCTTCTATATTCAGATGCCGGCTCTTGCGGGCTCTGATTGTTCTCTTTTTCTTCTCCTGGTCCCAGGTTAATTATTTCCCTCTTTCTTGCACTAGTTTTCTTCGGTTTTCCATTCTTGGTTTCCTTTCTTTTTCTTTTTAGCTTTTGACAGTTGTAGTTTTTCTCTCCATTCGGATAAAAAGCATGGTTTTCAACTATATGTAGTAACAGAGGATTGAAAATACATGAATTGATTCACATACCTCTGAAACAGTGTGTACCGAACATTTTGCGAAGCACCAAAGTAACCAATAGTATTTCATAAGTAATCAGCAATGCACGTCCCACCCTTTTCTCATACCCATAATGACCGCATACATCTGAAACAATTGTGCACATGTATAATTCCAAACTATATCTTTAAACGCTAGTGTCTGTTAAAAAAGTTAACAAGTATCCTGAATAATCAATTGCCGTAAGCGTTTCTCCACATATGGTAGATATCCAACTGATAATCATATTTCTATCGGAGATGTACACTTAAGCATTCCAATAAGCAGAAAGTCTATTTTAAACAAAGCCTCTAAATCAAATAGTATGATTGTCGAACATACCGCACGTCACTTGGTTACAATCGGAACATCTTTGGAATCATAACAATACACAAACCCTTAAATACACAGACGGGCTCCATCTATTTCTAAAAATAAGTTGGTGCCGATTTTTTCTACATCCATTCTAGATCCTTGTACATACATTTAGATAAATTTAACGTAAATTTATCTCAATTCGGCTAACAATGAATATAACTTTGTGTTCATATAATTTGGTACAATATGCATGATATATAAGCAGTTACGGGCACTCACATGGTTTTGTAAACATATCTCCCGAGACTGTTGTTATTAACAGCACATACAAAACTTGAATTGTTACATCAATTTTTTATCAAAATAAACTTTAAAAATGCCTGGCAGAATTTGATACCATTCATTCATATATTTGGATTTTAATTTCTCTCCATCGACTCTATGACAGTTGTGCGATCATCTCTATACAAGAAACATGATCGTATCTTTTATACACATTAACTTTTTTTAAATGCTTATAAAAAAGTTCAATTGAATCAGTCATTAAGTTATTTTTATAAAGAAGATAAAATATTTGAATATAATATGAAATAACACGAACGCATGTGTCCTGTAGGGCCCACCCATCTTGTGTCCACGATCCCCGCTAGAGAGAGCAGAGTCCGCTTTCAACAATGGAAAATAAAAGGGCGGTCAGCGATCAGTGAGGATGACCGTAACCTCAGTGGCCCAACGCAGGCCTTTCTTAGGGTATGACGCACGTCTATCCCATGTAACACCACTAACACATTATCAAATAGATAATCAATTCACAACTAACTTAAAGAAACAAAAGTACTTGAGAAGAGATGAAAAAATTCCAAGACAAAAGTTATCCTTTGGCTAGAAAAAAGTGTTATGATTTCTCTTGGAAATCTCCTCTTTCAAAATCCCAATAGCACCAAAAACAAACAGGTTGAGTGGCTCAAGACGACGAGAGATTAAGGCAACGAGGAATTTGAGTGGCACATTATCAGAGAGACCAGTGAGAATGGAGGTGCAAACCAAACCAGGTGAAAGTAGTGGTAAGGGTGGAGAAAGACTTTATAAATTCGAAGGAATATATGCACCTAGCAAAACCCAGAACTATTGACAGGGAGGCATATATTGAGAGGCCGTACGGTGTATCTGGTTGCGATCCGGTTAGAGGACGCCTTTTCACCGGTACAAAGGCTGACTCGCTGTTATCTTGTCGGCAGTTATTTTTATAACAATGTAACAACTGATAATTGGTACCGGTGTGTTCGAGTCCAACTCAAGGCCTGTAAGGTGTGTGCGTGGCGCCGTCTATAAGGAGAGGCCACGTCCTTGTACATATAGTCTGACGGCGTTATATGGCTGCTCAATTATATCGGAGTAAATTCTGTGATCTTGTGGTTATTGTATAGTATTATTATCATTAGACAACGATCCTAAATAAGCAATGCCTGCTTCGTATTCTACTCGTGTTAAATCATACGCTACTAAATATTTTTAGATGCGCAACAGATTTCAAAAACATAGAAACTGTTCATCGACATATGATGCATATTATCTCGTATGTAAGAGCACTTCGCTTATATACGGGAGACGAATTGCTGATGGTCTGCAAAAACGATAGACATTATGCATTTATATATGAGATCTTTTAGGTTTGAATATTTTACATACCTCAGATGTTGTAATCTCAGCTATATCCCACTCACATATCTAGAATCAAAGAGTTGTTAATCTGTGTAGTTAGATATTGTATGGAGGGATCGAACAATCTTAATCACATGATGTCAATGTAGAGAAAACATTTGATGTGAGAAAATGTTCATCAGTGACTTAAATCTATGCGTAAAACGCCACTCACGCTTCTCAACCAATCTATTATAAAATCACCCGATTAGTGCACTATTATTTAATGCAAATTAGCCAAGATAATATAGATTCAAATTGCGGCGGCGGGCGGCTCCAGAATGATTGACGCTACAATCATTCGGCTTGCTGGGGCTACGCTCTTCGGCGACTGGTATGTTCGAGTTAAAACCTGCTATGAGGTTTTTCGTTCACTTAATATGTCATTCGTGGTATTTCAACCTAAGTAACAAAAATTCATTCATTTAGAACATTTGATATTGACCCGTAATGAATTCGCGCTTATTGAATGATTGACCAATAAGCAGGTCGTAGTTGAGCCAATATCAATATGCCACATGACCTGACAGACCCCACCGATCAATACCGCTACTCAATCATCGTTTAGCCTACTTTGCAAAGATCAATGTGAGAGTATGTTTAGAAACCGGATTAAGCAATGTAAATTGCGGACAGAACACAGCTGTTACTTGTCGTGCTTCGTAATTAACAACTAACGATCGCTCAGCATCACACCTTTTTAAACGAACTGTTCCGACTCCCTCCGAAGTATTCAAACAAAGAAATACCGATCAAAGCCTAAACTGTATATAGAAGATAAATGAATATGACCACAACAATTGTGTATTTTACAGTAATTTAAGAATCTTTGCTAACAACATCTGAATATTTAGTGGAAAAATAGATGTCGCTGATGAATAACATTAGCTATCATTTACAGTAACTAACTGATAACTCACATAATGCGCATGAACACAGGATCATCACTGTGTATCCGCTCACACACAATGGTTAGTAATTAAATGCATCATCGTATTAACCGGGAAAATGCGCAGACAAATCTCGATGAAAGGATCTAATCGACGCAACCTTAGGGAACTAATCGAATAAATGGTAGCTTCATCAAGTAACACTGGCACTCTACGATCGATATCATAAACAAAGAAATTCTCTAATTAAAATGATAATGGGTTCCAGGGGATAGGGTATCATTTCTCGTTCACAATGTATTCTTGGGCCTCGCAAGTTCGTCACTTACCTCCCTGCCATACAACAGCCAATAAACAGATTTACATAATCGCAGTAAACTTATAAAAACATAGCATTCCCCATCTCTTCTTTATCTCTCCTTTTATACGCTTATGTCTGCATAGCTGATCTTTACTGTCTTTAGAGCGTGACGATGGACGTACCCTATGCGATTGAGGCATGGGTTTGATGTGGTGGAGGTCGCTCGATGGCTGTTCGGGCGACGATGACTAGGTTTGTCTATCTGCTCTAAAAGAGCAGCATTGGAAAGTAGAGCGAACTTACATAGAAACATTGTGATATAGTACCTGGACATAACAAAGCCAATAGAAAAGTAAGCACAGAAAGCGATAAACTTGTGCAAAATATCATCGTAAATATCATGCCGTGAGGAATAGATTATATTTAAAGACAATGTAAAACATAGTCGGCAGTTACGGGATGGATAGATGAGAACAAGATAACAGCATGCAATGAAAGAGTATACGAATACTAATACTTCCGGCCTGCGAACTTCATCACAGATATTATACCATATACAGAAGATGAAGAATAGTAGGGAGAAACAATGATCCAGACATATTACCTGACCACCTAGAGTGCAAATTAACATACACGAGATAGAAATTAATCAGTAAAAAGAAAACTGAGGCATGCAAATGAGCATAACACAACTTGCAGTTTATTTAATAACTTGGTTGGATGGATAAGAAACAACGAAGTGTAATAAGAATGTACCTCAGACTTCAACTATTTTCCTAACTAGAGGCCAGGGAAATAAAAGTAGATCATATCGAATTATAGTTATATCTACGCCAAATGGGCCAGTCCGAAGGTTATTGAAGGAACGCTGGCGTCTACAGTATGAGCCTTATACTGTTGGGTTTCGTAGTAATTTCAAAAAAATTCCTACGCACACGCAAGATCATGTGATGCATAGCAACGAGAGGGGAGAGTGTTGTCTACGTACCCACGCAGACCGACTGCGGAAGCGTTGACACAACGTAGAGGAAGTAGTCGTACGTCTTCACGATCCAACCGATCAAGCACCGAAACTACGGCACCTCCGAGTTCGAGCACACGTTCAGCTCGATGACGATCCCCGGACTCCGATCCAGCAAAGTGTCGGGGAAGAGTTCCGTCAGCACGACGGCGTGGTGACGATCTTGATGCACTACAGCAGCAGGGCTTCGCCTAAACTCCGCTACAGTATTTATCGAGGACTATGGTGGGGGCACCGCACACGGCTAAGGAATAGATCACGGGATCAACTTGTGTGTTTCTGGGGTGCCTCTGCCTCAGTATATAAAGAGGACCATAGAGGTGGAGGCGGGCGCATGAGGCAGCGCCAGGGGGAGGTACGAGTCGACTCCTTCTGTCGAGGAAAGTTACTGCGTCCATCGACTAGACGAGATAAAGGAGATCCTGAGGCGATAGGAAAGAATGAGTGGGGCGCGGCACCGACTCCTTATCTACTAACTATGGGATAGGTGCGGGAAGGCGCGCGGAACATCCCACGTAGACTGAGGCCTTTCTCTCCTTTCCGACAAGGCCCAAGCTGAATGATGTTTCCCCGGGTTCGGAAACCCCCGGTACTCCGAAACCGATTTCACCCGCATTCGGTTAATTCCAAACATATTTCCTAAATCAGGAATCTAGTCTCGACATGTTTCGAGACACCCCGTCAGTCCGTGATCACATCGGGACTCCAACTTCGTACATCAACATAAACTTCATAAACGTCATTAACTTCGACGTGCGGACCACGTTCGAGAACATTGAGGATGAAGCTGATCGAGTCTCGAATACCAGGTACGGAGAAGGGTATACCATCATAGTGGGGCCTCTCATCATTATTCTACGAAACGGGTTACGCTTCAGTGGACGCAAACGAAAGGAGATACGTTATAGGGTCAAGGGTGCGTTGGACCTCGGGATCTCAACCCCGAGACCTTCATCGGCGGTATCAATACTGCTTTCAATTTTAAGGCACTCTCCTCTAACCGTTCTATATCTAGCGTTCGCAACTCGCAAGAACTCATTCAGTATAGCAGGGTAGCAAACATAGTGAGTGTGGATCGTGGGCCACTGAACCGGAGAGCCCCAGAGATACCTTCCGACTCGAATCCGTTACGTGTCCAAATCCTATCTCGAAATACGCAACCCAACATCTACCTTTGAACCCTGTATGCCTCCTTATATACACCAGTACGTATGGCTTCGTTTGTACACCCAACGTCGTCCTTCCGTCCACGGAGCGCATAACATAGTTTACAGAAACATTATAAGTCTTAGAAAGACATGTAACATTAAGACGGTGCACTAAGAGGCTCATGTTCATCACACTCCATCCTTTACATGATTTGATGTTAGAGCTATGAACAGATCCATGCGTCTTGATTAGGTAGAAAACATATACTTCTTGATACGAGCCAACAAATAGAGGACATTCAGACTTTGTCTGTATCTAGATCACTACATTGAGGGACTCTTTCCGTAATACAACTGTCCATAGCATGAAAAACTCTGCATCTGCACATATTAATTGACATAAATAATAACTTTATGCTTAGGGCCGCAGTATGTCCCTTTCATCCCTCCCACTTGCCACTAGTGCAATATTGTATTACACGGTTAGGATCGAACACCCCATGAGCCTTGTCGATCCGTCTCTGCTCTGTAAAAAGGTCAATAGTCACTCGTTCTGCAGACATTCAGATCGTATGTATCTGCAGAATCGATATTCCGCACATCTGGAAGATCCCGAGGAATTAGCTCTCTTGATTGGTTCTTGTAAAATCATGATTACCATGGCCAAGGCATGCACCACTAAAGCACAAAAACTCTTCATTGGACCATGCCACTAGTAAGAACATAAGCGATAATCAAACACTCAACCAGACTCCTTCGTTCTTTCGAACAGCAGATTCGCTTCCATAACCCGCTACGACCTTGTGTATAGCAACGCCCAACTGACAGCTACGTTTATGAAAAACAGGCGGTTGCGATTTAGAATCTCCGGATCAGTGTCAAAGCTTGCATCAACGTAACCTATTTAACGATGAGCTCTTTGTCACCTCCATATAGAAGCATATCCTTAGTCCTTTTCAGGTATTTCAGGATGTTCTTGACCGCTGTCCAGTGATCCACTCCTGGATTACTTTGGTACCTCCCTGCTAGACTTATAGCAAGGCACACATCAGGTCTGGTACACAGCATTGCATACATGATAGATCCTATGGCTGATGCATAGGGAACATCTTTCATATTCTCTCTATCTTCTGCAGTGGTCGGGCATTGAGTCTTACTCAATTTCACACCTTGTAACACAGGCAAGAATCCTTTCTTTGCTTGATCCATTTTGAACTTCTTCAAAATTTGTCAAGGTATGTGTTTGTGAAAGTCCAATTAAGCGTCTTGATCTATCTCTATAGATCTTAATGCCTAATATGTAAGCAGCTTCACCGAGGTCTTTCATTGAAAAACTCTTATTCAAGTATCCCTTTATGCTATCCAGAAATTCTATATCATTTCCAATTAGTAATATGTCATCCACATATAATATCAGAAATGCTACAGAGCTCCCACTCACTTTCTTGTAAATACAGGCTTCTCCAAAAGTCTGTATAAAACCAAATGCTTTGATCACACTATCAAAGCGTTTATTCCAACTCCGAGAGGCTTGCACCAGTCCATAAATGGATCGCTGGAGCTTGCACACTTTGTTAGCTCCCTTTGGATCGACAAAACCTTCTGGTTGCATCATATACAACTCTTCTTCCAGAAATCCATTCAGGAATGCAGTTTTGACATCCATCTGCCAAATTTCATAATCATAAAATGCGGCAATTGCTAACATGATTCGGACAGACTTAAGCATCGCTACGGGTGAGAAGGTCTCATCGTAGTCAATCCCTTGAACTTGTCGAAAACCTTTTGCGACAAGTCGAGCTTTGTAGACAGTAATATTACCGTCAGCGTCAGTCTTCTTCTTGAAGATCCATTTATTCTCAATTGCTTGCCGATCATCGGGCAAGTCAACCAAAGTCCATACTTTGTTCTCATACATGGATCCCATCTCAGATTTCATGGCTTCAAGCCATTTTGCGGAATCTGGGCTCACCATCGCTTCTTCATAGTTCGTAGGTTCATCATGATCTAGTAGCATGATTTCCAGAACAGGATTACCGTACCACTCTGGCGCGGATCTAACTCTGGTTGATCTACGAGGTTCAGTAGTATCTTGATCTGAAGTTTCATGATCATATCATTAGCTTCCTCACTAACTGGTGTAGGTGTCACAAAACAGTTTTCTGTGATGTACTACTTTCCAATAAGGGAGCAGGTACAGTTACCTCGTTCAAGTTCTACTTTCCTCCCACTCACTTCTTTCGAGAGAAACTCCTTCTCCAGAAAGTTTCCGTCTTAGCAACAAAAGTCTTGCCTTCGATCTGATAGAAGGGTTATCCAAATAGTTGTCTTTAGGATACTATAAGCACATACTCCGATTTGGGTTCGAGCTTATCAGGTTGAACTTTTTCACAAAGCATCGCAGCCCCAAACTTTCAGATACCGACAACTTGAGGTTTCTGCCAACCATTATGCATAGCTCGTCCTGTCAACGATTGCGTTAGTGATGACTAATTTAATCGTGATTAGCTGCCTTGACACTAGAGAGCTTAGCTCACACCTAAAACATAGCGGTAATCAGTAAGATCATAGTCGACATCATCTTAACCGTCAGAGTACATTACGACGTTCGGACCAACCATAATCGGCTGCTGGAGTGGTCATCCGCAGGGGCCTGGACTGTGAGTGTTGCTCTGACAATATCTGATTATCGCACGAATTGTTCATAATGGGTAAGCGAGTAGCAAACACTACTGTACCTTGTGGAGACACTGATATTTACGCTCCTCCACTCGTAACTCAAGAGTCTTTAGAACTTAATCTTTTCTGTTACGATGATTTTCAAACAGCATGTCTCACATGAAATTCTTAATTTCAAATTGTCTTCATTACTTTGATGTGGTTCATTCAAGGGAATAATACCCCTACGTGGTTAATATATCTGTAGGTGAGGGAATTACGATGGATCACCACGAGCCTCAACATTACAGTCGGCGCCCACATCATCGTGTATGTTTAACGATTTCCAGCAAATCTATCGCTCTCATTACCATAGTTCCGGAACGGTGATTTTGGTCATCTCCATTGACGCGCGCGTTCACCAAGTACCTGGACCTCATCCAAGGATGGGGCCCGGACCGACATTATGCGTACGCTTACGCGAGACCGGTTCTCCCGACGTGCTTTGCACATAGGTGGCTTGCGGGTGACAGTTTCTCCAACTTTAGTTGAACCAAGTGTGGCTACGCCCGGTCCTTGCGAAGGTTAAAACAGCACCAACTTGACAAACTATCGTTGTGGTTTTGATGCGTAGGTAAGATTGGTTCTTGCTTAAGCCCGTAGCAGCCACGTAAAACTTGCAACAACAAAGTAGAGGACGTCTAACTTGTTTTTGCAGGGCATGTTGTGATGTGATATGGTCAAGACATGATGCTAAATTTTATTTTATGAGATGATCATGTTTTGTAACCGAGTTATCGGCAACTGGCAGGAGCCATATGGTTGTCGCTTTATTGTATGCAATGCAATCGCGCTGTAATGCTTTACTTTATCACTAAACGGTAGCGATAGTCGTGGAAGCACAAGCTTGGCGAGACGACAACGATGCTACGATGGAGATCAAGGTGTCGCGTCGGTGACGATGGTGATCACGACGGTGCTTCGGAGATGGAGATCACAAGCACAAGATGATGATGGCCATATCATATCACTTATATTGATTGCATGTGATGTTTATCTTTTATGCATCTTATCTTGCTTTGATTGACGGTAGCATTATAAGATGATCTCTCACTAAATTATCAAGAAGTGTTCTCCCTGAGTATGCACCGTTGCGAAAGTTCTTCGTGCTGAGACACCACGTGATGATCGGGTGTGATAGGCTCTACGTTCAAATACAACGGGTGCAAAACAGTTGCACACGCGGAATACTCAGGTTATACTTGACGAGACAAACATATACAGATATGGCCTCGGAACACGGAGACCGAAAGGTCGAGCGTGAATCATATAGTAGATATGATCAACATAGTGATGTTCACCAATGAAACTACTCCATCTCACGTGATGATCGGACATGGTTTAGTTGATTTGGATCACGTAATCACTTAGAGGATTAGAGGGATGTCTATCTAAGTGGGAGTTCTTAAGTAATATGATTAATTGAACTTAAATTTATCATGAACTTAGTCCTGGTAGTATTTTGCAAATTATGTTGTAGATTAATAGCTCGCGTTGTTGTTTCCCTGTGTTTATTTTTGATATGTTCCTAGAGAAAATTGTGTTGAAAGATGTTAGTAGCAATGATGCGGATTGGATCCGTGATCTGAGGTTTATCCTCATTGCTGCACAGAAGAATTATGTCCTTGATGCACCGCTAGGTGATGGACCTATTGCAGGAGCAGATGCAGACGTTATGAACGTTTGGCTAGCTCAATATGATGACTACTTGATAGTTTAGTGCACCATGCTTAATGGCTTAGAATCGGGACTTCAAAGACGTTTTGAACGTCATGGAGCATATGAGATGTTCCAGGAGTTGAAGTTAATATTTCAAGCAAATACCCGAGTTGGGAGATATGAAGTCTCCAACAAGTTCTATAGCTAAAAGATGGAGGAGAATCGCTCAACTAGTGAGCATATGCTCAGATTGTCTGAGTACTACAATCGCTTGAATCAAGTGGGAGTTAATCTTCCAGATAAGATAGTGATTGACAGAATTCTCTAGTCACCATCACCAAGTTAGTAGAACTTCGTGATGAACTATGATATGCAAGGGATAACGGAAACGATTCCCAAGCTCTTCGTAATGCGGAAATTGACGAAGGTAGAAATCGAGAAAAACATCAAGTGTTGATGGTAGACAAGACCACTAGTTTCAAGAAAAAGGGCAGAGGGAAGAAGGGGAACTTCAAGAAGAACAGCAAGCAAGTTGCTGCTCAAGTGAAGAAGCCCAAGTCTGGTCCTAAGCCTGAGACTAAGTGTTTCTACTGCAAAGGGACTGGTCACTGGAAGCGAAACTACCCCAAGTGATTGGCAGATAAGAAGGATGGCAAAGTGAATATAAGTATATTTGATATACATGTTATTGATGTGTACTTTACTAGTGTTTATAGCAACCCCTCAGTATTTGATGCTAGTTCAGTTGCTAAGATTAGTAACTCGAAACGGGAGTTGCAGAATAAACAGAGACTAGTTAAGGGTGAAGTGACGATGTGTGTTGGAAGTGGTTCCAAGATTGATATGATCATCATCGCACACTCCCTATACTTTCGGGATTAGTGTTGAACCTGAATAAGTGTTATTTGGTGTTTGCGTTAAGCATGAATATGATTTGATCATGTTTATTGTAATACGGCTATTCATTTAAGTAAGAGAATAAATTGTTGTTCTGTTTACATGAATAAAACCTTATATGGTTACACACCCAATGAAAATAGTTCGTTGGATCTCGATCGTAGTGATACACATAATCATAATATTGAAACCAAAAGATGCAAAGTTAATAATGATAGTGCAACTTATTCGTAGCACTGCCGTTTAGGTCATATTGGTGTAAAGCGCATGAAGAAACTCCATGCTGATGGGCTTTTGAAATCACTTGATTATGAATCACTTGATGCTTGCAAACCATGCCTCATGGGCAAGATGACTAAGACTCCGTTCTCCGGAGCGAGCAACTGACTTATTGGAAATAATACATACTGATGTATGCGGTCCGATGAGTGTTAAGGCTCACGGCAAGTATCGTTATTTTCTGAACTTCACAGATGATTTGAGCAGATATGAGTATATCTACTTGATGAAACATAAGTCTGAAACATTTGAAAAGTTCAAAGAATTTCAGAGTGAAGTGGAAAATCATCGTTACAAGAAAATAAAGTTTCTACGATCTGATCGCGGAGACAAATATTTCAGTTACGAGTTTGCTCTTCAATTAAAACAATGTGGAATAGTTTCACAAACTCATGCCACATGGAACACCACAGCATAATGGTGTGTCCGAACGTCATAACCGTACTTTATTGGATATAGTGCAATCTATGATGTCTCTTACCAATCTACCACTATCGTTTTGGGGTTATGCATTAGAGACAGCTGCATTCACGTTAAAAGGGCACCATCTAAATCTGTTGAGACGACACCGTATGAACTATGGTTTGGCAAGAAACCAAAGTTGTCGTTTCTTAAAGTTTGGGGTTGCGATGCTTATATGAAAAAGTTTCATCCTGATAAGCTCAAACTCAAATCGGAGAAGTGCGTCTTCATAGGATACCCAAAAGAAAATGTTGGGTACACCTTCTATCATAGATCCGAAGACAAGATATTCGTTGCTAAGAATGGATCCTTTCCAGAGAAGGAGTTTCTCTCGAAAGAAGTGAGTGGGAGGAAAGTAGAACTTGATAAGGTAATTGTACCTTCTCCCTTATTGTAAAGTAGTTCATCACAGAAATCTGTTCCTGTGGCTACTACACCAATTAGTGAGGAAGCTAATGATGATGATCATGTAACTTCAGATCAAGTTACTACCGAATCTCGTAGGTAAACCAGAGTGAGATCCGCACCAGAGTGGTACGGTAATCCTGTTCTGGAGGTCATGCTACTTGACCATGACGAACCTACGAACTATGAAGAAGCGATGGTGAGCCCAGATTCCGCAAAATGGCTTGAGGCCATGAAATCTGAGATGGGATCCATGTATGAGAACAAAGTATGGACTTTGGTTGACTTGCCCGATGATCGGCAAGCAATTGAGAATAAATGGATCTTCAAGAGGAAGACAGACGCTGATAGTAGTGTTACTATCTACAAAGCTAGAATTGTCGCAAAAGGTTTTCGACAAGTTCAAGGTGTTGAATACGATGAGAGTTTCTCACTCGTATCTATGCTTAAGTCTGTCCGAATCATGTTAGCAATTGCCGCATTTTATGAAATCTGGCAAATGGATAAACAAAACTGCATTCCTTAATAGATTTATTAAAGAAGAGTTGTATATGATACAACCAGAAGGTTTTGTCAATCCTAAAGGTGCTAACAAAATATGCAAGCTCCAGCGATCCATCTATGGACTGGTGCAAGCATCTCGGAGTTGGAATATACGCTTTGATAAGTTGATCAAAGCATATAGTTTTATACAGACTTGCGATGAAGCCTGTATTTACAAGAAAGTGAGTGGGAGCACTACAACATTTCTGATAAGTATATGTGAATGACATATTGTTGATCGGAAATAATGTAGAATTATTCTGCAAAGCATAAAGGAGTGTTTGAAAGGAATTTTTCAAAGAAAGACCTCGGTAAAGCTGCTTACATATTGAGCATCAAGATCTATAGAGATAGATCAAGACGCTTGATAAGTTTTTTCAATGAATACATACCTTGACAAGATTTTGAAGTAGTTCAAAATGGAACAGTCAAAGAAAGAGTTCTTGCCTGTGTTGCAAGGTGTGAAATTGAGTAAGACTCAAAGCCCGACCACGGCAGAAGATAGAAATAGAATGAAAGTCATTCCCTATGCCTCAGCCATAGGTTCTATAAAGTATGCCATGCTGTGTACCAGATCTATTGTATACCCTACACTGTGTTAAGCAAGGGAGTACAATAGTGATCTAAGAGTAGATCACTGGACAGCGGTCAAAATTATCCTTAGTGGAATAAGGAAATATTTCTCAATTATGGAGGTGACAAAAAGGTTCGTCGTAAAAAGTTACGTCGATGCAAGTTTTGACACAGATCTGGATGACTAAGTCTCGATCTAGATACATATTGAAAGTGGGAGCAATAAGCTAGAGTAGCTCCGTGCAGAGCATTGTTGACATAGAAATTCGCAAAATACTTACGGATCTAAATGTGACAGATCCGTTGACTAAAATTATCTCACAAGCAAAACATGATCACACCTTAGTACTCTTTGGGTGTTAATCACATAGCGATGTGAACTAGATTACTGACTCTAGTAAACCCTTTGGGTGTTGATCACATATCGATGTGAACTATGGGTGTTAATCACATGGTGATGTGAACTATTGCTATTAAATCACATGGCGATGTGAACTAGATTATTGACTCTAGTGCAAGTGGGAGACTGAAGGAAATATGCCCTAGAGGCAATAATAAAGATATTATTTATTTCCTTATATCATGATAAATGTTTATTATTCATGCTAGAATTGTATTAACCGGAAACATAATACTTGTGTGAATACATAGACAAACAAAGTGTCACTAGTATGCCTCTACTTTACTAGCTCGTTAATCGAAGATCGTTATGTTTCCTAACCATAAACAAAAGAGTTGTTATTTGATTAACGAGATCACATCATTAGGAGAATGATGTGATTGACATGACCCATTCCATTAGCTTAGCACCCGATCGTTTAGTATGTTGCTATTGCTTTCTTCATGACTTATACATGTTCCTATGACTATGAGATTATGCAACTCCCGTTTGCCGGAGGAACACTTTGGGTGCTACCAAACGTCACAACGTAAATGGGTGATTATAAAGGTGCTCTACAGGTGTCTCCAAAGGTACATGTTGGGTTGGCGTATTTTGAGATTAGGATTTGTCACTCCGATTGTCGGAGAGGTATCTCTAGGCCCTCTCGGTAATGCACATCACTTAAGCCTTGCAAGCATTGCAACTAATGAGTTAGTTGCGGGATTATGTATTACATAATGAGTAAAGAGACTTGCCGGTAACAAGATTGAACTAGGTATTAAGATACCGACGATCGAATCTCGGGCAAGTAACATACCGATGACAAAGGGAACAACGTATGTTGTTATGCGGTCTAACCGATAAAGATCTTCGTAGAATATGTAGGAGCCAATATGGGCATCCAGGTCCCGCTATTGGTTATTGACCGGAGACGTGTCTTGGTCATGTCTACATTGTTCTCGAACCCGTAGGGTCCGCACGCTTAAGGTTTCGATGACAGTTATATTATGAGTTTATGAGTTTTGATGTACCGAAGGAGTTCGGAGTCTCGGATGAGATCAGGGACATGACGAGGAGTCTCGAAATGGTCGAGACGTAAAGATTGATATATTGGACGACTATATTCGGACATCGGAAAGGTTCCGAGTGATTCGGGTATTTTTTGGAGTACCGGGTAGTTACGGGAGATTCGCCGGGGAGTATATGGGCCTTATTGGGCCATACAGGAATAGAGGAGAGAGGCCAAAAGGAAGGAGGCGCGCGCCTCCGCCTAGTCCGTATTGGACTAGGGGGAGGGGCTGTGCCCCCTCCTTCCTTCTCTTCTCCCTTCCCTTGCGTTGA
Organism: Triticum urartu; assembly: GCF_003073215.2. Taxonomy (NCBI): domain Eukaryota; kingdom Viridiplantae; phylum Streptophyta; class Magnoliopsida; order Poales; family Poaceae; genus Triticum; species Triticum urartu. The sequence continues at coordinate 616,888,450 of NC_053024.1, forward strand.
CTCCTACTCCTACTACTTGGAAGGGGGGGAATCCTACTCCCGGTGGGAGTAGGACTCCTCCAGGGCGCGCCATAGGGGCCGGCCCTCTCTCCCCTCCTCCACTCCTTTATATACGTGGCCAGGGGGCACCCCATAGATACACAAGTTAATCTTCGTGATCGTTCTCTTAGCCGTGTGCGGTGCCCCCCTCCACCATAATCCACCTTGATCATATCGTAGTGGTGCTTAGGCGAAGCCCTGCGACGGTAGAATATCAAGATCGTCACCACGCCGTCATGCTGACGGAACTCTTCCCCGACATTCTGCTGGATCGGAGTCCGGGGATCGTCATCGAGCTGAACGTGTGCTAGAACTCGGAGGTGCCGTAGTTTCGGTGCTTGATCGGTCGGGCCATGAAGACGTACGACTACATCAACCGCGTTGTTATAACGCTTCCGCTTTCGGTCTACGAGGGTACGTAGACAACACTCTCCCCTCTCGTTGCTATGCATCACCATGATCTTGCGTGTGTGTAGGAAATTTTTTGAAATTACTACGTTCCCCAACAAAGATGACTAAGACTCCGTTCTCCAGAACAATGGAGCGAGCAACAGACTTACTGGAAATAATACATACTGATGTATGCGGTCTAATGAGTGTTGATGCTCGCGGCGGGTATCGTTATTTTCTGACATTCATAGATGATTTGAGCAGATATGGGTATATCTACTTGATGAAATGTAAGTCTGAAACATTTGAAAAGTTCAAAGAATTTCAGAGTGAAGTGGAAAATCATCGTAACAAGAAAATTAAGTTTCTAAGATTTGATCATGGAGGTGAATATTTGAGTTATGAGTTTGGTCTTCATTTGAAATAATGCGGAATAGTTTCGCAGCTCATGCCACCTGGAACACCACAGCGTAATGGTGTGTCCGAATGTCGTAACCGCGCTTTATTAGATATGGTGCGATCTATGATGTCTCTTATTGATTTACCGCTATCATTTTAGGGTTATGCTTTAGAGACGGCTGCATTCACGTTAAATAGGGCACCATTGAAATCCGTCGAGATGACACCATATGAATTGTAGTTTGGCAAGAAACCCAAGTTGTCGTTTCTTAAAGTTTGGGGCTGCGATGCTTATGTGAAAAAGTTTCAACCTGATAAGCTCGAACCCAAATCGGAGAAATGTGTCTTCATAGGATACCCAAAGGAGATTGTTGGGTACACCTTCTATCATAGATCCGAAGGCAAGATATTTGTTGCTAAGAATGGATCCTTTCTAGAGAAGGAGTTTCTCTCGAAAGAAGTGAGTGGGAGGAAAGTAGAACTTGATGAGGTAACTGTACCTTCTCGCTTATTGGAAACTAGTTCATCACAGAAATCAGTTCCAGTGATTCCTACACCAATTAGTGAGGAAGATAATGATCATGATCATGAAACTTATGATCAAGTTACTACCGAACCTCATAGGTCAACCAGAGTAAGATCCGCACCAGAGTTGTTGGGGATATACCCCGCGGCGTAAACCGGCCGGAAGTATAACCCGACCGGACTTGGCGGTTTACTTGAGGCCCGGCTAAGACTTGACGATTCACTGGTGACCCGTTTGGACCTGGCGGTTTATGATTCATTGGTAATCCGGCAAGCGGGTCAGAGGAGCAACAAGACCCGGTGGCCCAACGGGCGGTTCATGAAGGCCGGTTCATACTATGGTGGGCCGGTTTAAGAGGAAAAGCATGAGGAACATTTATCTTACAAAGAGTTAAGACCTGGACTTGTATCCGGTTTGTATTAGAGATAGACTAGTCCTAATCCTAATAGGACTCTACATGTAACCCGCCCCTCCAACATATATAAGGAGGGGCAGGGCTCCCAAAAAGGGACAAGATTCACAAGTTCCACAAGTTGGACAAGTTAGGTTTAGACAATAGCTCTCGAGATAGAGCACTCTTGTAACCATGATCATCATCATCAATATCAATGAAGCAGGATGTAGGCTTTTACCTCCACCGTGAGGGGCCGAATCTGGGTAAAACACCGCGTCTCTCGTCCCGCTCAACCCCTCTCAAGCTGCCACATAGATGCGTTGGCCTCGCGACTAAGTCCTGGCACTAAGGACTTCTGCCGTGACAAATCCACGACAAGAGTGGTATGGTAATCCTGTTCTGGAGGTCATGTTACTTGACCATGGCAAACCTACGAACTATGAGGAAGCGATGATGAGCCCAGATTCCGCAAAATGGCTAGAGGCCATGAAATCTGAGATGGGATCCATGTATGAGAATAAATTCTGGACATTGGTTGACTTGCCCGATGATCGACAAGCCATGGAGAATACATGGATCTTCAAGAAGAAGACTGATGCTGACGGTAATATTACTGTCTACAAAGCTTGATTTGTTGCGAAAGGTTTTTGACAAGTTTAAGGAGTTGACTACGATGAGACCTTCTCACACGTAGCGATGCTTAAGTCTATCCGAATCATGTTAGCAATTGCCGCATTTTATGATTATGAAATTTGGCAAATGCATGTCAAAACTGCATTCCTTAATGGATATCTCAAAGAAGAGTTGTTGATGCAACTAGAAGGTTTTGTCGATCCAAAAGTTGCTAACAAAGTGTGTAAGCTCCAGCGATCCATTTATGGACTGGTGCAAGCCTCTCGAAGTTGGAATATACGCTTTGACAGTGTGATCAAAGCATATGGTTTTATACAGACTTTTGGAGAAGCCTGTATTTACAAGAAAGTGAGTGGGAGCTCCGTAGCATTTCTAATATTATATGTGGATGACATATTGTTGATCAGAAATGATACTAAATTTCTGAATAACATAAAAGGATACTTGAATAAGAATTTTTTCAATGAAAGACCTCGGTGAATCTGCTTATATATTGGGCATCAAGATCTATAGAGATAGATCAAGATGCTTAATTGGGCTTTCACAAAGCACATACCTTGATAAAGTTTTGAAGAAGTTCAAAATGGATCAGGCAAAGAAACGGTTCTTGCATGTATTACAAGGTGTGAAGTTGAGTCAGACTCAATGCCCGACCACTGCAGAAGATAGAGAGAAAATGAAATGTGTTCCATATGCTTCAACCATAGGCTCTATCATGTATGCAATGCTGTGTACCAGACCTGATGTGTGCCTTGCTATCAGTTTAGCAGGGAGGTACCAAAGTAATCCAGGAGTGGATCACTGGACAGCGGTCAAAAACATCCTAAAATACCTGAAAAGGACTAAGGATGTGTTTCTCGTTTATGGAGGTGACAAAGAGCTTGTCGTAAACGGTTATGTCGATGCAAGCTTGACACTGATCCGGATGACTCTAAGTCACAAACCGGATACGTATTTATTGAATGGTGGAGCTGTCAGTTGGTGCAGTTTCCAAGCAGAGCGTCGTGGCGGGATCTACGTGTGAAGCGGAGTACATAGCTGCTTCGGAAGCAGCAAATGAAGGAGTCTGGATGAAGGAGTTCATATCCGATCTAGGTGTAATACCTAGTGCATCGGGTCCAATGAAAATCTTTTGTGACAATACTAGTGCAATTGCCTTGGCAAAGGAATCCAGATTTCACAAGAGAACCAAGCACATCAAGAGACGCTTCAATTCCATCGATCAAGTCAAGGAGGGAGACATAGAGATTTGCAAGATACATATGGATCTGAATGTTGCAGACCCATTGACTAAGCCTCACGAGCAAAACATGATCAGCACCAAGACTCCATGGGTGTTAGAATCATTACTATGTAATCTAGATTATTGACTCTAGTGCAAGTGGGAGACTGAAGGAAATATACCTTAGAGGCAATAATAAAGTTGTTATTTATATTTCCTTATATCATGGTAAATGTTTATTATTCATGCTAGAATTGTATTAACCGGAAACTTAGTACATGTGTGAATACATAGACAAACAGAATGTCCCTAGTATGCCTCTACTTGACTAGCTCGTTAATCAAAGATGGTTAAGTTTTGTAACCATAGACATGTGCTGTCATTTGATAAAGGGGATCACATCATTAGAGAATGATGTGATGGACAAGACCCATTCGTTAGCTTAGCATAATGATCGTTTAGTTTTATTGCTATTACTTTCTTCATGACTTATACATGTTCCTCAGACTATGAGATTATGCAACTCCGTAATACCGGAGGAACTCCTTGTGTGCTATCAACATCACAACGTAACTAGGTGATTATAAAGATGCTCTACAGGTGTCTCCGATGGTGTTTGTTGAGTTGGCATAGATCAAGATTAGGATTTTTCACTCCGAGTATCGGAGAGGTATCTCTGGGCCCTCTCGGTAATGCACATCACTATGAGCCTTGCAAGCAATGTGTCTAATGAGTTAGCCACGGGATGATGCATTAAGAAACAAGTAAAGAGACTTGCCGGTGACGAGATTGAACTAGGTATGGTGATACCGACGATCGAATCTCGGGCAAGTAACATACCGATGACAAAGGGAACAATGTATGTTGTTATGCGGTTTGACCGATAAAGATCTTCGTAGAATATGTAAGAACCAATATGAGCATCCAGGTTCCGCTATTGGTTATTGATCGGAGATATGTCTCGGTCATGTCTACATAGTTCTCGAACCCGTAGGGTCCGCACGGTTAATGTTCGATGACGATTTGTATTATGAGTTTCGTGTTTTGATGAACCGAAGTTTGTTCGGAGTCCCGGATGAGATCACGGACATGACGAGGAAGTCTCGAAATGGTCGAGACATAAAGATTGATATATTGGAAGGGTATGTTTGGACACCGGAATGGTTTCAGATAGGTTCGGGCATTTTCCCGAGAGGGGTTAATGGGCCTTCATGGGCCCTAGTGGAAGAGAGGAGGCGACGACCAGGTGGAGGCGCGCGCCCCCCAAGCCCAATCCAAATTGGGTTAGGGTTGGGTGGGGGCGGCCCCCCTTTCCTTCTCTCCTTCTCTCCTTCTCCCCTTCTCCTTGTAGGAATAGGAAAGGGGGGTGAATCCTACTTGGACCGGGAGTCCAAGTAGGACTCCCCCCTTGGCGCGCCACACCTTGGCCGGCCTCCTCCTCCTCCCCCCGTTATATACGTGAGGACGGAGCACCCCAAAGACACACAAGTTGATCTTTTAGCCGTGTGCGGTGCCTCCTCCATAGTTACACACCTCGGTCATATCGTTGTAGTGCTTAGGCGAAGCCCTGCGTCGGTAACTTCATCATCACTGTCACCACACCGTCATGCTGACAAAACTCTCCCTCGGCCTCAACTGGATCAAGAGTTCGAGGGACGTCATCGAGCTGAACATGTGCTGATCGCGGAGGTGCCATGCGTTCGGTACTTGGATCGGTTGGATCGCGAAGACGTTCGACTACATCAACCGCGTTACTAAACGCTTCCGGTTTCGGTCTACGAGGGTACGTAGACACACTCTCCTGTCTCGTTGCTATGCATCTCCTAGATAGATCTTGCGTGATCGTAAGTAAATTTTTTGAAATATTGCATTCCCCAACAGTACCAACGGCGGAATCACACATCGAGCATGGGCAAGCCTGCGCGTCTCGTGGGCCAACCATGCTTTCCACCAACAATGGGCCCTGGCCCAGTGGAGAGCCAATCACCCGCGCGCTTTCCTTGGGCACACCAACGGGACCAACGCTAGTACAAAGTTTAGCCACTTATTCTGGGACGAAGGGAGTAGTTGTATGTCACAGAAATATATTGTTGAATTCTTATTTGAAAGAACTTTTCAATGGTACTCCCCCGTCTAGTGAAGAATGTACATCTAGCTTCAAAATTTGTACATAAAAGGGTGTACTTCTATCTCCCAATGCACTTTAAAGTAGGAAAAAATACTTCTCTCTCATCAGACGGTAACCAAGACTAATAGCAATTTACACATGATCTTCTTAATTTCTACATGCACTTAGCTCATTGGGGGTTGGGTAATTAAAGAGAGATAATGACTTGCACCTTCCAATGCATTTTTTACTCAAGTTCATAATTTGTCCTAATTTTTTTAGATGTACACTCTTCACGGACGGAGAGAGTACTACTTTTATGGATATATCCAATGTTTGACTCGAAATACAGTGGACTAATAAACATGGACAGAGAAAGTAGTACATGCAGTCACACCAAACTCTATTTTTGAGCTCATGTGGACCTCATAGGTGATGTTGTACAGGTATAGGTGGTAGTAATAACCCGATCTTGATGAGGCCAAGCCTTGTTGATCTTTTACCCCGTTTAACCAAATCATGGGTGCATGTTATTTCAATGGCGTATGTTGCTAGCTTCAACATTTTAGGCCTTTTTTATTGCTTCATGGTGTACGAATACTAAGAATGCCACGTAGGCAAAAAGTTGTTGTGTCAAGGCAATTAAGAAAGAGAGAGAGCACTTTACTGACGCGGTAAGCAAATATATCAAGCACACAGACCTATGTAAAATGCCTAACAACCCATGCATAGAAAAGTTTAGTTGCTAAAAAATTAAATGAAGAAAGCTCAATTACAAAAATTAAACCCCTATGCATTGGAAAGACTAGTGTTGATAAGTCTTTTAATGCACTTAACACCTCACCTAAGTACCAATGCATTGTAAGAGGTCTTAGCTAGGGAGTGACAGTGAGCTAGCTAGGGAGTGACAGTGGGCTAGCTAGGCAGTGACAGTGGGCGGACTGACAATTGCAGTGGGCAAGCAAGGTTAGCTAGCACCACTTGTTAGACAAGATCCTATGGGTCCATATGTCATGGAATGAGCCCCTTGGCATATAAGAGAGCAGCCCTAGAATTTGGTGTCGTAAAATTAGTTTTAGTGCGAAGAGAGAATGTTTGGGGCACCAAAAAAGTTTTTGGTTTTCCAACAAACCCTAAAACTGGCGCCCTATATTTTGGCATTCTTCTTATTTACTCCATTATTTCATACATATATTGGAGTAACCTATGTAATGGTAATTAAACTTTGCAACATCACAACACACATGGTCAACAACGGTTCAAATTCTTTGGTAGTGTAGTTTGCACCTCTCCCTTTTGGAGTTGCATCAACAAAGTCCTCGTCTTCCATGTCAAGTACATGCTCTTCTTGCGATGCATATTGTTTATTTGAATTTATTGTGATGGATATTCTTGAGATGTGTAAAACCCCGGATGTAATTTACCTTATTTGTATTCCAACTCTTGCCGTTTCCGGAACTAAGTTATTTTATTTCATCGTTGTCGGGTTTTTGCCTCCGTGTGTTTTTGCCTTTGTCATGCATCTCATATCATGTCATCATGTGCATTGCATTTGCATACGTGTTCGTCTCATGCATCCGAGCATTTTCCCCGTTGTCCGTTTTGCATTCCGGCGCTCCTATGTCCTATGGTGGCCCTTTCTATCTTTTTTTGTGTGCGGGTGTTAAACGTTTTCGGATTGGACCGAGACTTGTCATGCGGCCTTGGTTTACTACCGGTAGACCGCCTGTCAAGTTTCGTACCATTTGAACTTCGTTTGATACTCCAACGGTTAACCGAGGGACCGAAAAGGCCTCGTGTGCGTTATAGCCCAACACCCTTCAAAGCTGGCCCAAAACCCACCTAAACCCCTTCAATCACCTAGAGCGTTCGATCACGATCGTGTGGCCGCAAACCGCACCTCATTTGGAGCTTCCTAACTTCCTCTACCTCTATAAATAGATCCCTCCATGAAATCCCGGGTCTCCTTCCCCCTAACCCTAGATATTTTCCCCTGAGCGCGCCGGACAACGTCCGGGCGCGCCGGACATCGCCGCCGCCACCAACCGGAAGCTGACACGTGGCACGCGGGAGCCCCACTTCGCCGCGCCGCCGCCCGGCCTGCTCGGCCCGCGGGAGGCCCCCTCGGCCCGTTGCTACAGCGCCGCACGCGCCCATCATCCCTGCGCGTCTTCCTCGCGCCCGACGCCGCGCGCCGCTCTTCGCCGGCCGGCGCCGCTGCACGCCATCACCGGAGCGCCTCGCCGCCCCGCGCCTTCTCTGACGTCGCCGCGCCTCCCCGCTGCCTCTCCGACTCGCCGGTGACCGGATCCGGCGAGATCCGGCCCGGGAGAGCCTCGGGCCCCCTCTTCCTCGAACTCCGGCGACTCTCCGGCCATCTATAGTGCTCACCGGCGACGAACCTCGATCTACACGCAAACCCTAGATCCGGATCGGTTGACTTTCCCCCTCTATCTCAGTATTTTTTAGCATTCTTTGACAAGACATAACTCTGCATTCGTAGCTCCGATTCATGCGTGTAGCATATCAAAATATTCGTCTCGACGAGTACATCATTTCATCTCATTGCATCTTTTTCATTTGAGCTCATCTTGATGCCTAAAATGCTGTTGGAAGGGGGCTATGTGAGGATTATTTCAGATCTATTTCAGCAAATGGACGTTTGTCATTTTTGCCATGATTAATGTGTGCATGCTATGATCCAGAGCTCTACATGTATTTTGATGTATGCCATGCCATCCTTACAGGGGTGTATGCCATGTATTTTTGTGATCTCTGTGGTGACTAGCACAAGCATGCAAAGTAGCTTACTCAATGATGCTGATTTCAGGGACTTAGAATTTCTCTAAGTCCTTGCCCTGTCCTTATTTTTATGCCATATGTTCATGTTGTTTCCTAGTGATCCGTGCCTCTTTTGAGGATGATCAGTAAGGATATTTTGTTAATATTGTTGTGCTCTATCCATCCATGTCTTTGTTTGCATTTATGGAGCACCCTAGCTTGAGTCAATCGAGCTCTACTTTTGCTATAAAATGTTCCTGGCAGATTGTTAACATGTTTAGCGATTTTGCCGGGCTTGTTGTTGTTGATCCGTGCATGCTATGTTGTTGTGCTTGCCATGTCTAGCTTCTATGCCATGTCTTCTTGATGGGTGTATGCTTATTTTGTCATGCAATGCCTCGTAGTGAGTGCATCGAGCTCGTAAACATGCCTACTTGTTAATCTGTTTTGCATGCTCCAGTTTTTCACCAAGTCTGAATATGTTTATGTTTTTTCTATGTTCACATGCTTGCAATTGTATTTTCTGATCCCTTTTGGCTCATCGTCACTAAGGGATTTTTGTTATATGCTTTGAGTAGCTTCATGCCATGCCTTGCTTTGCCATGATGTGTTCCTGTAACTTGTAGTTTTCGTGCTCTAAAATTGCTTCCTGATGATAAATTCCTGATTTGTTGTTATTCCACTAAGTCTGTAACCTGTTATCATTTGCACTTTTGCCATGCTTGTTTGAACCTGGTAATGAGTGAATTAGCCGTAGCTCAGTGTTCATCTTTTGTCAAGCATCATGAGTGGATCCCTGCCATGTATTTTGTTGTCATGTTTGAGTGCTGTAACATATTTATCTTGTTGCATTTAGTTGGTCACTTGCTGATTATCGCAGACTGGTGCCATATTTGTTTTGCTTGCCATTTCCAAACCATGCATCCGATTCCGGTGATCTTTTTATCGATTTCAACCTAAATCAACTCCCCTTTATAGTGGCACTCTTGGATTTCCAAGTTGAGGCCAGGTTCAATCATTCCTTTCCAAATCATGCATATGCATCACATATCGCATCCCGCATATCATAACATGTTTGCATCATGTTGCTTGAGCTTTGCACGTGGTTGATTGTGTTCCTTTTTGCTTGTTGTTCTTGCTTGGGTAGAGCCGGGAGACGAGTATGTGAACGAGGAGCCCATTGAGTATGCTTACGAGGATCAAGGCCAACTTTGCAGGCAAGATGATCATACCCTCGAAATCACTACTATCTTTGCTTTGCTAGATGCTCGCTCTTTTGCTATGCCTATGCTACGATGCCTACCACTTGCTTATCATGCCTCCCAAATTGCCATGTCAAACCTCTAACCCACCATGTCCTAGCAAACCGTTGATTGGCTATGTTACCGCTTTGCTCAGCCCCTCTTATAGCGTTGCTAGTTGCAGGTGAAGATTGGAGACCGTTCCTTGTTGGAACATTATTTACTTGTTGGTATATCATTATATTGCCTTGTTATCTTAATGCATCTATATACTTGGTAAAGGGTGGAAGGCTCGACCTCTCGCCTAGTGTTTTGTTCCACTCTTGCCGCCCTAGTTTCTGTCATATCGGTGTTATGTTCCCGGATTTTTGCGTTCCTTACGCGGTTGGGTGATAATGGGAACCCCTTGATAGTTCGCCTTGATTAAAGCTTTTCCAGCAATGTCCAACCTTGATTTTACTATTTGCCACCTAGCCTCTTTTTCCCTTGGGTTTCCGGAGCCCGAGGGTCATCTTATTTTAAACCCCCCTGGGCCAGTGCTCCTCTAAGTGTTGGTCCACCTGTCAGCTGCCGGTGGCCACCAGGGGCAACTCTGGGTTGGCCTACCCGTACCTAGGACAATCTAAGTGTGCCCTGAGAAAGAGATATGTGCAGCTCCTATCGGGATTTGTCGGCACATTCGGGCGGTGTTGCTGGATTGGTTTTGACTTGTCGAAGTGTCTTGATGAACCGGGATACCGAGTCTGATCGGAATGTCTCGGGATGAGGTCTATTCCTTCGTTGACCATGAGAGCTTGTCATGGGCTAAGTTGGGACTCCCCTGCAGGGATTTGAACTTTCAAAAGCCGTGCCCGCGGTTATGGGCAGATGGGAATTTGTTAATGTCCGGTTGTAGATAACTTGAACCTTAATTTAATTAAAATGAATCAACTGTGTGAGTTGCCGTGATGGTCTCTTCTCGGCGGAGTCCGGGAAGTGAACACGGTGTTGGAGTAATGCTTGCACAGGTTGTTCTCTAGTTTCTCGTTCGCGCTTTGCCCTCTCTTCTCGCTCTCTTTTGCGAACAGGATAGCCACCATATATGCTAGTCGCTTGCTACAGGTCCACATAATTACCTTGCCTTACCTTTAAGCTTAAATAGTCTTGATCGCGAGGGTGCGAGATTGCTGAGTCCCTGTGGCTCACAGATTACTTCCAAACTAGATGCAGGGCCTGATGATTCCGCTCCAGATGACGCGCTTGAGCTCAAGTGGGAGTTCGACGAGGACTCACGCTGTTACTATGTGTCTTTCCCTGATGATCAGTAGTGGTGCCCAGTTGGGGTGATCGGGACCGTGTCGCATGTTGGGTTATCTTTTATTTTGGCGCCGTAGTCGGGCCATGAGTGTTTGAATGTTGTAATGCTATTCATGTACTTTGATTGACGTGGCGAGTTTAAGCCAACTATGTATCTCCCCTTTTATTATCTATATTACATGGGATGTTGTGGTGATTGCCTAACTTGCGACATTGCTTTCAATGCGGTTATGCCTCTAAGTCGTGCCTCGACACGTGGGAGCTATAGCCGCATCGAGGGCGTTACAATTTGGTAATCAGAGCCTTCCCCGACCTTAGGAGCTCCATTGCTTGATCGTTTTTAGCGGCCGAGTTGTGTCTAGAAAAATGTTTTGAGTCATTTAGGAATTATATATCAGAGAGTTTAGGAATTCTTTTTACTTCCCAGTCTCCTCATCGCTCTTGTAAGGCATCCTGACGTAGAGTTTTGACTCTTCTCTTCTCAAATTTCACTAAATTTTTTTAGGATCACGCGGGTATCTTGGAATCGTTCCGATGGTTTTGTGACGAGAACATTGTTCTTGGTGCCTCCTGTCTTTAGGGGTTGTGGCAGTGTCCCGGGGAGTTGAGCTCCGAGGTGTTGTCGTCACAATTTTATCGTTGCAGTTCTGGAATACCTGAGTTTAGTACGCCGACATCGAGAACCTCTTTTATGCAGTTCATTGGTGAGATAACCTCAACGCCACCCAGTACTGGGGCAGGAGTTCGGGAGTATCGCCATAACTTGTATAACGGATGCTTTTTGAAGGTTGAGGTAGATGGTTTCCGAAGTTTTCTCGGTTATGTGTTGAAGGATGGATACAGCTGGATGTAGGAATTGCTAGATTTGGGTGAGATATTATGCTTCCCCTGTATCCCCAACACCTGATTGCATAACCGGAAAGGTTTGGGAGTTTCATAGGTGGGAATTCTTGTAGCTCTAGTTCTTCTTCCACGGATATTTGGTTTGAGATTGGGATTTCTTACCGAGTACTCGTTCTTGATCCGTACCTTGTTGATTTATTTCTCTACCTAAATTCTAAGTGGCTTCTCAATTTATGGATATGTGACCATTTCAAGAGGAATGCATTCGTTCATTTTGTTCGGATGTGAAGACTTTATGTTGCAATTTTCATTCCATTGGATTCAGCTTCAT